>NW_020837992.1:16453809-16733361 GCF_003676395.1 Aethalodelphis obliquidens | reverse complement strand
ACACACACACACACACACACACACACACACACACACACACACACACAGAGACATACACACACACACTGTTTCTGGGATCACTTTCTGCAGCTGAATCCACCTTTTACAAGTTCCATTTTTTTTTTTTTTTGCGGTATGTGGGCCTCTCACTGTTGTGGCCTCTCCCATTGCGGAGCACAGGCTCCGGACGCGCAGGCTCAGCGGCCGTGGCTCACGGGCCCAGCCGCTCCGCGACATGTGGCATCTTCCCGGACCGGGGCACGAACCCGTGTCCCCTACATCGGCAGGCGGACTCTCAACCACTGCGCCACCAGGGAAGCCCTACAAGTTCCATTTTTTACCTTTGTGAACATCAGCTTGGGATTTGATACTTACACTGAGGATAGGGGGACAGCCACTGGACCCCCTTCTGCCATGAGCCCTGTGATCGTTGTAAGTGTCAGATGAATAAATAAACATGCGTTAGTCTTCTCATTAGTAATACGCGGGTAATACCACCAGCTGTTCCTAACCTCAAGAGTCTTGTAGCAATTACATGAGATAAAACATATGAAAGTGCTTTGAAAAAGACCCTCATTCTTTGCTTTATGAGTGCTTTTTTTTAATTTTTCAACATCTTTATTGGAGTATAATTGCTTTACAATGGTGTGTTAGTTTCTGCTGTATAACAAAGTGAATCAGCTATACATATACACATATCCCCATATCTCCTCCCTCTTGCGTCTCCCTCCTTTTTGCTTATAAGAGCTGTGTACTTATAAACTTGATTTTGCTAAGTGAGCTTTTTTTTGTTGTTTTTTGTTTTGCTTATTCAAATAGAGTATCTGATTGCTGCTGGGGGCATGTAAGGCAAATTCTCCCATCATGTTTCCTTTTCCTTAGCTTCCATTTGCTCTATGTATTGAGAGCTCTCATGGCCTGTGCTTTTGCTTTGAAGCGTAGTGTTATTTATATTATGTGCACGTTGAAAAACATACCTGTAGTTGATGCTAAAATGGCTTCTGAACACATTTTAAGTATTCATGCCAGTTCTTACTAACTTGAATTACCTCTGGATAACTGGCGAAATGCTGATGTTACAGCTGCTCTCAAATTCTAACACACTTCAGGACTTTCTACACTTCGTGTTAGGGCAGACCTGACATTTATCTCCAGCAGTGTTCCTGAATGGGCCGGGACTGAGCCCTTGATGAAGTTTTTAGCAGTCTGGCATAATGAGAAAATAATAGCAGTACAGTTTTTTGGGAAGCTAGATTTGTTCAACTTGAAGTTGAATTTTCAAAGTTAATATCTTTTCTTGGCAGAAGAAAAAGTTAACAACTGTATGGCAAGCCCATAGTCTTTTGTATTTGTTTTGTGAAAATTCTCTGATCTGTGAAAGTTGAAAAAAAAAAACTGTGGTTATATAGATTTTATCTATATGATAGATTAATCTATTAATATAATTACATTGATGTAAATAATTGTGAATGCACAATATTGCTGTTAGCAGCTTGGCATGTGAGTTGTTTGTTTGTTTGTTTTTCCCCATTGTGGTGACAGTGAGCTTTTTACATTAATTTTAACAGGAATTAGTAGTTGCTTATGTGACTTGTCACCAAAGAACGAATATTTTAGAAAACCAGTTAGGCTGGCATAGCGAATACCATAAGGAATAGGTAGTATTCAACATTGGGTTGTACTCAGAAGATCTGGGTTCAAGTTCAGGTTTTATTTTCTGTCTACTCCCCCCTCCCCCATACCATGATCTTAGGCAAGTCACATGACCTCAGTGAAACTCATCTTCCTCTTCCGTTAAATTGGAACACTTAGTTCATATTATGGTTGTAAGAATTAAATCAGAATGTATGTATGAAAGGACTTTGTGCACCAAGATATGCTTTATAAATTTAAGGTATTGTTAAAATAGTTTAAGGTTATGAACAGTGATGTTTAGAGGATTTCTGTTTTTGAGCTTCACAATAATCGAGTTTTCACATATCATCTTTAAATGTGTTTTGGCAGATATCAGTGGGATCCCTAGGAAATAAGGCAGAATATATATATTTAGAATATCGTTAGGATCTTTCTCTTTCCTTTGTGCACAAAACATGGTACCGTGACCTTTTCCAACTGTTTCCTTGATGATGTGAAACAGAGCCACCACTCCCGGAGTCTTTTGTATAAAAGGAGCAGATTCCTAGATGAAGCAGAAAAGAAAGGGTGTGGGAACGTGAGTGCTTTTCCAAGGGACCCCACCTTGATCTGAATGACCGAGGTGTGCCTCCACCTGCCTTCGCGGGTGCTGCTAGGTACAGCTGTGCCATTGAATCAGAGAGGCCGCCCTTCCTGATTTGGAAGGAAAGGCAGGATCGAAAGGGCAGCAGGCACGCGCACACCCAGGTGATCACGCCTCCCTCACCGCCAGTCGTGATCACATTCGAGCTCTTGGCAACGTGTCTCCCAAACCCAGGTGGGGCTGGGGTAGTTCGCCAGGCTGGTGCATCTCTGTCACAGCCTCCCTTTCTCCCAGGGTTTCCAATCAGGGCTCTCTCTCTCTCTTTCTCTCTCTCTCTCTCTCCGTCTTCCTTCCCTTCCCCAGGTCTCCCACTCTCCTCTCTCTCTGTGACAGGTTCCTCTTCCTTAGCAGGTGGCGTTGGAGTGGCATGACACAGCCCCTCAGGGAGCGCGCCACCTGAATGGCTTGGGAAGAGCAGAGAGGCACCCATGGCTAATAGCTAGGTCACCAAGGTCATGCTCCCCAAAGAGTGGGCAGCGGGGTTGCAGTCCTGGGAATTACAGACTCTGTGGCCTCGTTGGGCCAGCAGTCTTGGTCTACCCTCCAGGACCCCAGTCTACCCGGGAACACGGACCTCGCCTGTCATCCTGCACTACTAGAAGCAGCTGTGACCGTCGGCCCACGGAGCCTGGGAAAGGTTACCGTGGAGAGTACCCGCCCCTGTTTAGTCTGTGTGCACGTGTGTGACAGAGTGAGAGGGAGGACGCGTGCCTCCCTTTTGTACCCAAGTTATTTATTGCATTTGTCTTACGACTTCCATTTAGAGCTAAATAAACTGCAAAGTGGGTTATTTAGCCAGATCTCGGGTGTCTTCAGCAAGTGGGGAAGTGGGTGGTGAGGAGGGAGAAAGATGGGAGCTTGGGCAGAGGAGATTCAGAGAAAGGGGCCAAGAGGAACAAGAGGTGGCTTTTCCCCTCCCTTCAGATGGGCAAGGCATGCGTGTGCTGTGGCTTGTCCGTCGGGAGCCCCTTTGCTGGAGGACCTTGAAGCGCTTTCTCTGTTTCAGGCATTTGGGAAGCAGCCTCCTGTGGACATTATCTTGAGTTACAGTTTACGGATAAAAAAACGAAGGCATGCCCTGCAGACTGCATGAAGTCTGCAGTGAGCTACCCGACCTGGTAAGGCAGCTGCCCACCTCTGTGCTCACCTGGCATGATCACATCTCTTCCCTACGTGCTCTGGTCTTAAGCAGCTCACAGAGGGGAGACACGCAAGGGAGAATGTCCTCAGAACATATTATAGCCACCGAATCCAAATGAGGTCTCATGTCCACAGCACAGTGTCCCTCCCTACCACCACGTGCCTGTCTGTGTGCCTGTCAAGCTCCAGCTCCCTGCAGGCCCGGGGAACTCTTTGTCATTTCAAGAGACTGTTCGTCGATCAAAAT
Source organism: Aethalodelphis obliquidens (assembly GCF_003676395.1). Lineage (NCBI taxonomy): Eukaryota > Metazoa > Chordata > Mammalia > Artiodactyla > Delphinidae > Aethalodelphis > Aethalodelphis obliquidens. The sequence continues at coordinate 16,729,696 of NW_020837992.1, read as the reverse complement.
CACTCATGAATTCTCTTTTGCACAGATTTGATAAAGGGTCTTTCTTGAGTACCAGAAGTACTGTACATAATTCATAACGTGAAGCAAGATGAAGTGGAAAGAGTGAGAAAAGATACTAAAAACTGGGGAATTAAAAGTTTTAAGCTTTGTTACAAGCTGAGAGAATGAGTCAGCAGCACATATGTCTTGAGGGAGAGTTTTGTGCCGAGCTGGTTTTGGGGTAGGGGCCCAGGGGTTCCAAAACGGAGGAAGAGGATTGCCCAGGAGTCAGAAGTAGGGGGTGTAGAGGGAGATGACTGGGGGGCGGGGAGGAAAGGGGCAGACTGTGAGTGGGGGTGAATTCTAGCTCGTCCCTGCCTCTTCCCCTCGCCTCTAAGGAAGGAAATATCCTGGGGCCTTAATCATCTCCCTATCTCTCATTTCTCTCCTGGTTTAATTAAATTCCTGTTCTAATTTGGAAGAGCTTGCATATCCTTTTCTGCTGTGGCAACCAATCTCTTTTTATGAGACCCACCCTGGCGCTCAGGCACTGAGACCTCAGTGGGGACTTGGGTCCTCTGTGGCTTTTGCGGTCATGGACAGTTCAGAAGTGGGCAGAGGCTGGCTGGAGAGGAAAAGGGGGTTATCTTCCTGTTGTCAGTCATCTTGTTTCCTGTGGCCTCAGTCTGCCACCTCCCCTTACACCACCTGGAGTGAAGCCTCTTCTCCCATCCGTATGTCTTGATGTCTTTCTCACTGTGTTACTTCTCCTCTCGAAGGACAAAACATGCTTTGTTGGAATCTCTGGACATTCAGTAATGCCGTAAAGAGAGATGAAAGACAAGATATATGTGGATAATAATACTAGCTACCATTTATCATATACCTACTGTGTGCCAGGCACTGTGCCAGGTCCTTTACGTGCGTGGCTTCTAGTTCTTACCTTCTAGTAACCTTGAAGTTGAATCTGATCATTCCTTGTTTTACAGATGAGGCCACTGAGGCACAGAGAGGTTAAGTGACCTGCCCAGCGTGGTTCAGTTATTAAGGTAGAAAGCCTGGATTGGAACCTAGTGTTGTGTCACTAGAAAAGCCCAGGCTCTTTCCCCTGCTCCCTGCTGCCATCAGTTAGAACAGATTGGCAGAGGAGATGGTGGCTGATTGGGCCATTCAGTTCAACTCAATGTACACAACAGACTTTAGACAGCCTCCTCATTGCCGGGATGGTAGAAGGTATTTTGTGGCTCCTTTTGAGGAGAGAAGACAGACTTGTGTTCAGTGGATGCCACGATAAAGTGTTATCATCCCTTCCACCCTTGTGGACTGAGTGCTGTGAGAATAACCAGACGATAGCCGTATTCTGTCTGAGGTGGTCAAGAAAGGCTTCGCAGAGAAACCTCACAGTGGCTTGCTTGGCACAGTGATTGTTTGGTGGGTTCAAGGAACAACAGGAAGGCAGGAGCACTTCAGAAGGGCATGGAGGGAAGAGGGATCAGAAAGCCAGTTGGGGCCAGATTCCATTGGGCCTCGTTGGGTTGTATTTCACGTTCGATGGGAAGTCTTCGAAGTGTTTTGAGCAGATGGGTGGTGTGACTTGGTATATGTTGAAAGATCACTCTGGCTGCTGTGTGGAGAACTGGCCATGGTGGGCAAGGGTGGAGGTAATAGAAGGCGATGGTGGTGAAGCCTGGGATGGTCACGCTGGCAGCGATGAACGGTGGTCAGATTGGGCTGTATTTTGAAGGTAGAGTTGGTAGCACTTGCCGATGGATTGAATGTAGGGTGAGAGAGAAAGGTGGGGACCAATGATGGCTTCTCAGCTACAGTAGTGTACTAACAGTGGTACCATTTCCCGAGACAGGGAAGCTTAGAGAAGGGGCAGGTTGATTGCCCAGGGTCAAGAGTTTAGTTGGGGGTATGTTAAATTGGAGATGCCTATTTGACGCATCTTAGGTATCCAAGTTAGTGGTGTCACGATGAGTGAGTAGTTAGATATATAAGCCTGGAGCTCAGGGGAGAGGGCAGAGCAGGAGATACACATTTGAGAAGCATTAACTTATTAAAGGTTTTAGAGTTGCGGGCTTGATTGGCTGATGCCGCATAGGGAGAAGGTATAGATAGAAAAGAGCTGTGACAAAGCGAGGGAGAGGCATGGACATATATACGCTACCAAACGTAAGGTAGATAGCTAGTGGGAAGCAGCCGCATAGCACAGGGAGATCAGCTCGGTGCTTTGTGACCACCTGGAGGGGTGGGAGGGAGGGAGACGCAAGAGGGACGAGATATGGGAACATATGTATATGTATAACTGATTCACTTTGTTATAAAGCAGAAACTAACACACCACTGTAAAGCAATTATACTCCAATAAAGATGTAAAAAAAAAAAAGAAAAGAGGATTAAGGACTGAGCTGCGAGGAACTACAACTCAATGTGTATTCGCCCAGTAGTGGCCCTATTATTAAGGCCCTGAGAACTTCGGGGTTTTCTCTCAGAGCTATTTTTTTTGGAATTTAGCCCAAATGTAATATTATTCCTTCTCCTAGGACATTAGCAGGATAATAACATGCTGTAGGGCCAGTTTGTCGATTATGGCCGGGACTTCTTTACTAGAGGGAAGGCAGATAGGAGTTCCCACCACCAGCCAATGAGTTGGTTTAGGACAGATACGGTTTCAGGTGTGGACAAAGCTCTTCAATCCAAGTCCGTTCTGGTTTGGTTCCTTTTCCTTTCGTCTGCTCCTCTTCTATAAAAATTATATTTTCCCTCAAGATGATATTGCTCGTAAAGCTTGGTTTTTATTCGTGTAACTGTACTCCTTCACATTCAAGACATTTATGGGGGCCTACCATGTGCTGGACGCTGGGCTGGGTGCTGGAATGCTCCCTTTTCCAACCCAGGGCTCCTCTGAAAATGTCTTTACTGCTCTCTGTCATCTGCTCTCTCCCAGCTGGTCTCAATTTGTTTGCACTGCGTGTATTATTCACCTGTACACCATTATTCACAGCTGTTACATCATTGATTTTTTAGATACTGGAACTACCAAACCTCAGAACCATGCTTCTGGTTTTTTTTCTCGTACGGCACATTTAATTCATCGCTAACTCCCGTCAGCTCTACGGTCCCTATTTATCCAGACCCTGACCACCCGTCTGACCTGCAGCCCTGCACCCTGGCCCAAGCCACCACATCTCTTGCCTGAGTTACTGCAGTGTCTCCCTGAGTGCATCACTGCCCCACTTCAGTCTGGCCTTTTGGGACTTCCCTGGCAGTCCAGTGGTTAAGACACCGGGCTCCCAATGCAGGGGGCGCGGGTTTGATCCCTGGTCAGGGAACCGAGATCCCACATGCCGTGTGGCGCAGCCAAAAAAAAAAAAACAAAACAAGACAAAAAAGTCTGGCCCTGTGACCCTGGTACATGTAGGTCAGCGCGCATATCTCCTGCAGGGAACCCTCCAGCGGCTCCTCCTGTCTCGCTGAGTGAAAGCCAGAGCTCTCACTGGGAAGAGCTGGGAAGCCCCAGGACCCTGTACCATCTGCCCCTCCCCCCTTCTGCCCCTCTCCTCTTCTCCCCTCACTCTTCTCCTCCAGCCACAGCGGTCTTCTTGCAGTAGACACACCAGGCATGTTCCTGCCTCGGAGCCTTGCAACTGTGCTGTCCTGCTGGAATGTGCTTCCCCGGAGATCAGAGCGGGCTCACCCTTTCCCCTCCTCGGGTCTTTACTCAGTGCATCCTTTCATGCCCACCCTATTTAAGGTTGAATTTCCCCTTCCCAGGAGTCTCTATCCCCCTTCCTGCTTTCTTTCTTTCTTTCCAGAGCACTTAACCTTTTACCACAGCGTATATTTTTCCCATTTGTTTGAAGACTAACTCATCCCATTACAGTAAGCCTCGGGAGGCAGGAATTCTGTCTTACTCACTGCTTTGAACAGTTGCTGCTCAGATCAATACCAGGCACAAGCTAAGTTTTTAATGACTATTCGCTGAATGAATACATGACAGAATATGAGCCCACAAGGGAGGGGTTGTGGTTAATGCACCGTATCTGTTATAGTTACTGTTACTCCCCTGGCTGTTGCGCCAGAACCTCTGCTGATGGGTGGAGTGCATTTGTGAGATGGTTGGCTGCCGTGAGGGACCTAATCTGTGCTCTCAGAACAGCATTCCCATTCAAGAAGCCAGCTGGCCGCCACGGGGGCCGGGGGTGGTGGTGGTGTATGAGCCCTTCATCCAGCTGTCCTTAGTATTATTAGCAAACTGACCATCCCAGGTATGAGGTTAGATAAATCCATACAGGGGCTCACTGAGGTCATATTCACAAAAGCAAGTCATTCTTTTGAGGGTTCATGAGATCTAATTTTATGCATGAAGATAACTGTGAGATCTCTGGCTGGGAGACGGGGAGGAGATCTGAATTCCCGAGGGAGCCCTCATGACGCCTTCATCCAGGTGCTACAGCAAGCCTCCAGCCCCACTGAGTAGAGTTTAAATCTGTGAATGAAGTGGAGGTCAGTGAACCTTAAAACCAGGAAGGAAAACCTACTGGCCTTAAGTACTGGGAGACTTCTTGTTTATATCCTTGGGGGTATTTAGTGTTGTGAAAGGACCAGGGTGAGGCATCACAGCAAACACTTATATAGCATATATTGTACGCCAGGCACTCTTCTATGTACTTTATAGGTATAAATTCGCTTGATAGTCTCCACAACCCTTTCAGATAGGACTGTTACACCCCCGTTTTACAGTTGAGAAGACCAAGGTCATCTGCTCTCAGAGTCTGTACCCTTAATCATTATACTATAACTGTCTCAAAATAAGTGTGGCTAACCGGCCATTTAGGAGAATAGGGAGGTGGTTTAATATGCTTACATGTTATGTTTTGATTTGTGATATTATTGTGGGGAGTAGCTGTGTGTGAAAACTGATGTTTTTATGAGGCATGCATATGTGAACGCTGTAATTAGTATTTCCAAGAGAGAACAGGCATTTTTCCCCCACTGCGCCTAGCTGGAGACTTCGCTTATGACACTTTTTTTTGTTTTTTGAATTTTCATAAGAGAGAATGTTAAAGTAGGGCTGTCCTTTCGATGAAGGTCCTGGAGGGTTTGGGACCCTTGAAGACTGGTTAGATGCTATTAAGCATTTTTCCCCTTTGATCCTCTGTACTAAGAAATTCTTGATTACCCAGGGAGGATTCTCTAGTGATTAGAGGAGCCAGTTTCTTGTCCTCTCCTGTTTTTGCCTCTGCCCAACTGTCTTCCATTCCTGGTGATGGACGTGTGCTGACTCACCATCAGATGTCCAGGGCTAGGGGGTCAGGTTTGCAGCAGCCCACCTGTGGACCTCTGAGGGCAGTTCAGGCGGACAGTGATGGTAGAAGATCAGTGACACTTGGTGGTAATGAAGCTTGGGGATTGCCCTCTGCCCCACCCCCCTCTACACTTTGCCCTGCCCTGTGGGTAACAGAGCTGTGGGTAACAGAGCTGGCCAGCTCTTCTTACTCTATTGGGTTGGCCATAAAGTTTGCTTGAGTTTTTCCATAACATCTTAATAGAAACACTGATTTTAAGAGAACGGCCAGGCTTCTTGTGTTTGCTGGACTCATCCTGATTTGAAAGGATTTGTGACTCCCATGAATGGTACCCTGATGTCCAGCCTTCAAGTACCATTGCCTTCTGAGGCCTGAGCAGATGCGGAGTTCCACCTTGACCCTGTCTCAGACTGGGGTCCCATCTGCCACCAGAGTGTGGGCCTTTGGGGAACCCGCCCCACCTTAGTCAGCCTTCCTTTTGGGGGAGTAATCAGGATGCTCACACCCCACTACCTTCAACACAACACAAGCACATCCCACCCATCTTGCAGGCAGCCTTGAGTAACGCCTCTCGTGGAGTGGGCAGCTGTGGAATCGTTTGGGAAAAGGGGCCGAGGTTGGCTCCCCTCTCCTTGGGCTGAGACTGGGAAGGGGGCAGTAGCTACATCAGGCCCAGTAGGTTCTGTCTGCACGGCACCAGCCTCACACTCATGTGATTAGGCTTCTGATGCCACTTTCTACTGACAAGGGTGAGGCTGCTACCAAGTCACTGGAGATGAAATTGGGTCGCCTGTTGCGATTCCTGTGGGATGAGGTAGAACTGTGCTTACTACACACCTTGCCCTACTTTATCCTCCAGCTGGATCTGATCCCACATCCCGACTGGAGGGAGGAGAGGAGACCTCCCAGGGCCACTCTGATCTCCTTGGGGTGGAGGCTTGGTCCAGGCTGCGTCCCTTCACCTAGCACAGGGGCTCTTAACAGAGGTCAGAGTGAATCTTTTCTCTTTTCCTAAGTCCAATTTGTAGAACAAGGGGAGGACAGTGCCCCTGAACCCCTCCTGGTGTGGGAGAGATGAGAATGGCCCCGTTTGTCATTCCGAACGTGGAGGAAGGCACGGGCAATTATTTGTCTTCTCTCAGAGACCCACAGTCTCTAGAGTTCTTCTCTGAGAATGGAAATAAGGAGAGCTGTCCGGAGACTAAGCGAGCAAGGGAGGACAGGGAGAGAAAAGAACCTCATTTTGCTTGTGTGCATGCACGCTTCAACATCGTGGATTTAAACTTAGGAGGTGGGCTTCCCTGGTGGCGCAGTGGTTGAGAGTCCTCCTGCCGATGCAGGGGACCCGGGTTCGTGCCCCGGTCCTGGAAGATCCCACATGCCGCGGAGCGGCTGGGCCTGTAAGCCATGGCCGCTGAGCCTGCGCGTTCGGAGCCTGTGCTCCGCAACGGGAGCGGGCCACGACAGTGAGAGGCCCGCGTACCGCAAAAAAAAAAGAAAAGTTAGGAGGCAATTGAGGGGAAAACAGAGAGAGAGAAATTAGAACAAGTTGGAAGAACACTGAGGTGGGGGAGAAGGAAGCATAACGTGGACAAGAGGACGGAGAAGAGGCTGCTTGAAGAGGCAGTGAAAGGGAGAGGTAAGGAAGGGAGTTAGGAACAGGGGCAAAATGCAGAGAGGGGAGCTGGGAGGTGGGGAGCCTGCACTGTTTCCCAGATGCTGACACAACTTTTCCTGGAAGCCAGACTGATGCCCCAGGCAGCACTCAAACCTCAAGCCAAAACTCATGCAGGAAAAGAACCTCTTTTATTGTGTTTTCTTTAGGTTTTGGAAACAGGAATAACCACCAGAAAAGAAACACGGGGGAAAAAAGAGACGGGGGGCGGGGGGGTGGAATCTGTCATGGAGCTATGAAGCTTTAATCAACACCCAGTGTTCTTAGCAGTTCGGAGCGGGCACAGATCTTATTATCTATGCAGCTATTTCCGTCCCGTCCCAGGGGCCCTCGGAGCAACACCCACCAGGGCCCAGTGGCCTTGTCCTGGTCTCTGTCCTGGGTGGGAGAAGAGACCGTGATCTTCTTGGGAGGCTTTCAGCAGAGGGAGCTTTCAGGCTTTACCTAGTAGGTATTTATGTACGTGGAGATTTTAGCGTCGACTTTTTTCCTGGGGTACTAGTTATAAACATGAGGTCATTTGAGCACTTAAAAACCCAGTCATGTTACCTTTGGTGTGTGACTCTGATCAGTATATCCTGGTTTATGGGATGCTCCTTCCCTATAGCTTTAGAGCCATCACACTGACCTGTTCCCTTCCGTCTTTCTGGTTGCTTCTTCTCCTTGGGGCCCTCATTTCTTCTCACACACTCTTTCCCTGGGAGGTATTGTTGAAAGTCCCTTGACGATCCGCTGATGACTGGAATTTATATTTCTAGCCCAGAACTCTCTTCTGAGCTCCAGGCATATATATCTAATTACCTACTGCTTGCACCATCCTGAAATACCTCAGAATAACGAGCCTTAAACTAAACACTTGATCCGCCACCATCCTCTTGCTCCGGTCTCCCCCATCCCAGTACCAGAGCCCCACCACCTCTTTTTTTTTTTTTTTTGGCGGTACACGGGCCTCTCACTGCTGTGGCCTCTCCCGTTGCGGAGCACAGGCTCCGGACGCGCAGGCTCAGTGGCCATGGCTCACGGGCCCAGCCACACCGCGGCATGTGGGATCTTCCAGGACCGGGGCACGAACCCGTGTCCCCTGCATCAGCACGCGGACTCTCAACCACTGCTCCACTAGGAAAGCCCACCACCACCTCTTTAGTGGCACGAGCAGAAGCCTCCTGTCTCCTTGTTTCCTCCCACTCCTTCACCTTCTGTCTCCCATCAAACCCCAATCCTATGGATTCTACCCTCAAAATGCATTCCAGTCCCCCGTCTCCCATCTCCACTACAGCCCCTCTGGTCCAGCTGCCGTGTTCTTGCCCCGCATTGCTGCCGTCGCCTCCTGCCTTCCCAGTTTTCTCTCTTGTGCCTCTTCAATCCATTCTGTACTCTGCAGCCGGAATGATTTTTAAACAATACACGTCTCCCATGTCACTTCCCTTTCCCTTTATTTGGTTCCTGTTGCACTTGAAATATAGACCGAAATCTTTAACGTGATCTGTGAGGGATGTGGCCCCTGTGAGCCTTTCTAGCGTTGCTGGCCCTTGCTTTTTGTACTGTGGCCACGCTGGCCTTTGTCAGAACCACGCAGCCGACAGCTGCACCAGCCTCAGGACCTTTGGACATGCTGTTCTGCACGTAATGGAATTTCTTCCCTCGGAGCCCCTTCCCTTGCTGGTCAACTCCAGCTCGTCTTTTAGATCTGCTTTAAGGACATACTCTCAGGGAAATGTTCCCTCGGTACGACCCTAAACAAAGTCAGCTCTCCCCAGAGATCTCACTCGTGACTCTTTCCTGTTTTTCTTTGGAGTGCTTATCACCATTGTGCTCTTCCGGTCACTTGTAATGTTTTAAGTAATGCCATCCCTCCTAATAAGTGCAAGCTCGACGAGAGCAGGGCCCTGTCTGTCCTGTTCACTGTGGTGTCTCCGGAATACGGCACCCTGCCTGGCCCATTGTAGAGGCTGAACAAATGAATGAATCTGCCCTGAACACCTCTGTGTCTGGGGCTTTGATTCAAGCACAGGGTAGGGGTGGGGCAGGACATTCAGGAAGGAATTACCAAGAGTCCTTGGCCTAAGGCCCCTTCCCACCTGGCCCTAAAATGTTTTGTGTCATCAGCCTGTGCATGCACGTATGCATGTTTCCAAATAGAGGTTTGTACTCCTTGAGGACTGTGTCTTAAACTTTGTGGACACACATTCACTGGGTTTTGTTTTCTTGGATGTCGTATATACACAGAGACCCTTCCAGCCCCTGTCTTCCAAGATGTATCCTTCCTCCCTTTGCCCACTGGCCTTGTATCCCTGGGATCCCAGAAGGTCCTGTGGCCCAAACCACTGCGTTAAGACAACCGAATAGCTGCGTGTTCTCAGCCATGGCTCTAGAAGCTTCAGCTCTCTGCAAAATGCGAATGAGATTATTAATGGTAATAATACCTTGTCTATCTTTCAGGGCTGTTGTGAGGAAAAGATGAGTTCATTTATGTCAAATACTTTGAAAACCGTACAGCTCCATAAGAGTGTTGGAATTAAGTAAGGATGTTGGGGAGTGACGAGAGATGAGCCATCACTCAACTGCAGTGGAAAAGAAAGTTTCTTGGAGGGGGTGGGATTGAGATTGAGGCTGGAAAGATGGTGTTTCAGGCAGGATCTTGACAGGAAACAGAAGGCATGTTCAGCTGGGGTAGGGAGAGATTTCATGAAGGGAGTGTTTAAGAGATGTGGTCAGAGCCAGCCAGTGATGTTTATTTAGACCCCAGGGACAGCTTCAATGAAAGGCCATTTCCACTGTTGGGTCCAGAGGAGCGAGGCAAGGATGGGGGTGGGGTGAGCAGAGCCCAGTGAGAGCTGGGAGCAGGGAAGAGGGACTGCCAGACTGCGATCACAGAGGGACCTGGTCCAACCATAGTCCCGCAGCAAAGTCCAAGGGAGTTGGGAAAGACATACCTCCAGCTCCCTCCTCCTGCTGGTGCCTCTTGTGGGAAGTGAGAAGGCTAGGGAGCCACATGATGGAGTTCGAAGGGGCTAGCTCTCAGGGCACAGAGAAGGGTAGGGAATGCATGGGGGAGGGGCAGGCAACTGGAGAATAACCAGGCCAGGTGGGTATAATTTGGGAAGACAGGCACAAGGAGGGGCAAGGATGTCCAGGTGAGGATAATGGTGTAAGAAAAAGAGCAGAAAGGCTGGAAAGTATTTAGGGATCAGCTGAAGAAATCAACAGCAAATAGGATTTAAGAAGTAGGTAGCATCGACCAAACCACAGTTGACTGTTAACGCTTGGAAGGTTGAGTTTTATTCTGCGAACGAGGGAAGTTATAGATGTTTCAACAGAGAAGACCCATTAGGAAACCTGTGTTTGGAAGAATGTTTTAGGCAGAAGTATGTGGGTGGAGGGAAGCAAGGAGCGAGTGGAAGACTGTTGTAAGGGGGCCTGATGTGAGGGGACAGGGGGCCTGGACTGAATGACAGCTGAGTGCGAGTGGAAAGAGCGGGATGAACACAAGGGCCGCTGGGAATGGATGAGACCTGGATGTGAAGGTTATCAGCCACCATGTATGTCCGCAGGAGACCCAGGGGCACAGAGAGGTCCCCAGTCCTGCCATGTGTGGGTGGGATTGCTTCACTTTCCCCTGTACCTCCCTCCCCTCTATCTAGTCCCATGCCAGGGGTCTTTGTGACGGGTGCTTTTCTCTTCTCTTCCTGGGGACATCTCTGCTACAGCCGCCTGCTCTCTTGTTTCTGGAGCCCTCTTCCACATTCCTGATTCCCAATGGTGCATTCTTACTGTAAGACTCAGGAATGATGGACTGAGGCTTCTGAGCCTGTGGGGCTGGGGCAGTGGTGTCTTCTGACTGTGTTTCAGCCCTTCGGCCGCAGCCTGGACCACGCAGGCAGCTTTAGACTCCGAGGAGAGCCCCAGGGTCTGCAAAGGGCATTAATCTTTGGAAGACGAAATGAAGAGAGGGCACTTTTCCCCCCTGGCTTTTTCCTTACACCTGACGGAATGAATGCTTTACCTAGCAGGGCCACCTCCTGCCCATCTATCCAGTGCCATTTCTTTGTATGATGCCAATTCTTATTTAACATCTGCCAAGCACAAAAGGTGCATCAGGGCCACATGGAAACAACGCAAAATGCTAGTGGCGCTCCCTGAGCTTAGACCTGAAATAAGACGAACAAGAAAATAAAACATCACCTAGGAGATGAGGGCCCCGGGAGAGAGAATGGCAGTGGGGCTCGCTTGCTCGCTTTCTGGTTGTCTCGCCCCCTCTTCTACTCTCCCTTCCTTTACAACCTCTTATTTAAAAGATGTTTGTATTTTTTTTTAATTTCTTTATTTGCTTTTGTTTGTTTGGCCAGTGGTAAGAGAATGGGGGTGAGCTGTTTGGAAAGGATGCATTCTTAGCGGTGGCAGGGATGGGGTGGTGTCAGGTGTGATGGGGAAGCAAGCATTAGGAATAGTAGCCCCAAGTGTGGCCGAATAGAAATAGGAAGAGAAGAACAGAGGGGGCAGGTGACCGGGGCACACCAGACTCGGTGAGGTAGAAGGAGCTCTGGGTCAGGATGGGGAATCGGTGAGGGATTCGCCTGGGTGTGTGTGTGCAAGTTGTAAGAAAAATTGCTAATGAGCCAATACAAATCTTCATAATCATTTATTCATCATGTCATGAAGCACTGTATTTAGCTCCTTTATGCATAATCTTATTTAATTCTCACAACAGTTCTATGAGATGAACTACTATTAGCTTCAGTTTAGAGATGGCAAGGCTGAGTGAGTAGCTTGCCTAAGGTCACACAGCTGGCAAGTGGCACAGGTGGATCCCAAACTCAAAGGGGCAAAACCAGGATTGTCGAGGGATTGTTCCACCTGGACCTAGGTCCTCAGCATGAACTCTTAACTGGGTGGATGGAGTTAGGGAAGAGCTGCCAGGACAGAGCACATCTCCACCCATACCCCCACCCCCCAGCCGCCCCCGTTCTGGGAGCTGGCCCAGAGATATACAAACACAAGCATTCATTTGGTGGATGGTAACGAAAGGCTGGGGAAAGCCCACCGCCAGTTTGATGTGTCGTAGGCACCTTCCTCTTAGTCTAAAAGCCATGATGGTTTGTTCCCCATGTTGTACAAGAAGAAGGGGGCAAGCCTTTTGCCTCCAGTACTGCAAAGAGGGTCTGTGGCCTGAGCAGACTTCCTGAAGGTCAGCCCTCTTAGAGTCCCTGCATATACTACCAATTGGATAATTTTTCCAGCCATTCCTCTTACCCCTATCTCAAATCATAGACCCGTAACCTAAACATATAAGCTTGAGAAGTCTCCTTCCAAACATGTCTTTGCATAATTGGGGGATTAGCAGAGCGTGTATGAGGAGTTGTGTTGGGAGATACCCAAGAGCATATCTTTTTCTACAGCACTTTCCTACCCTGCTTGTTCTGTAACACAGCCAGGCACAGAGTACAGTATTGTGCATCTAAGTTTTTTAGGTTTAAGATGCCAAATATTCTTTTTTTGTTGTTTTTTTTGTTTGTTTTATTGCGGTACGCGGGCCTCTCACCACTGTGGCCTGTCCTGCCATGGAGCACAGGCTCCGGACGCGCAGGCTCAGCGGCCATGGCTCACGGGCCCAGCCACTCCGCGGCACGTGGGATCCTCCCAGACCGGGGCACGAACCCGCGTCCCCCGCATCAGCAGGCGGACCCCCAACCACTGCGCCACCAGGGAAGCCCACCAAATATTCTTAATCATTCTTTGTAACAGAGTGAAAAGTTCTGGTCCATAGCTACTATCATCTACAGTGCCAAGTAAGATACCTCCTCATTCACTTCTTGAGTATACACAAAACTGCCAGGTTGACTGAGGAACTTTTCCAACCTCAAGGTCATGAAGATATTTTCCTGTCTTAGTTTCTGGAAGTTTTATTGGTTTATTTTTCATATTTAGTTTTCATTTCACCCAGAATTGATTTTTAGGTATGTTGTGAGTGAGAGTTAAGACTCATTTTTTTGCATAATGGATATCCAATTGACCTAGCAGTATTTACTGAAAAGACTATCCTTACTTTATTACTGTCTTTGTCACCTTTATCATAAACCAGGTGACCATATGTGTATGAGTCTGTTTCTGGATTCTCTGTTCTGTTCCATTGTGTCTCTTTGTCTTTGTTCCAAATACCAGTTTCTTAATAATTGTTGCTTTATAATAAATTTTGATATGTGGTAATGTAATTTCTCCAAATTTGTTCTCCCCTTTCAGGTTTGTCTTAGCTTTTATTTTTTTCTCCTAGCAGTTCCACACATATTTTAGAATTAACATCCATTTTCATAAAAAATTTCTACTGGGGTTTTGACTGAGACTATAAAGTCTGTAGATGACTGGAAAGAATTGATATCTTTACAATACTGAGCCGTCTCATTCATGAGCATAGTATTTATTATATCTAATTTTTCTCAGTAATGTTTTATAGTATGTTGTGTATAGGTCTGATGCATCTTTTAGTAAACAATGTTTTTGATGTTTTGTTTGATTGGTATTATTTTTATAGTTTGTTTTCTAATATTTTGTTGCTAGTATACCAACGCACAAATGAATTTTGTTTATCGAACTCGTATCTAGCTATCTTGCTAAATTCACTTGTTTATTTTAATAGTGTATCTGAAGAGCCTTTCGGATTTTTTCCATACATACTCATGCCATCATGCAAATAAGAATAGTTTTATTTCTTCCTTTCTAATCCTTATACCTTTTGTTTCTTATTGCACTGGCTAGGACCTCTAGTACAAATAGAAGTGATAAAAATGGATTTTTTTTTTCTTATTCACAATCTCAGTGGAAAAGCTTTCAATATTTCCTCATTAAATATGATGATTGCTGTAGGTTTCTCATACATACCACTTTTCAGGCTAGGAAAGTTCTGTTCCTAAATTGCTAAAGTTTTGTTTTGTTTTTCGTTTTAGCATGAACAGAGGTTGAACTTCCTTAAATTCATTCTCTACTTACTGCAATGATCACATGATTTTTCTCCTATATTCTTTTCTTTTCTTTTTTTACATAATTCTCCACTTTTAGGTTGTGCATTTTTTTCAGTCGACAACACTGACTTTTTTTTAGAAATAAATTTATTTTCTTTATTTATTTTTGGCTGCATTGAGTCTTTGTTGCTGCGCGCAGGCTTTCTCTAGTTGTGGCGAGCGGGACCTCCTCTTCATTGCAGTGCACAAGCTTCTCATTGCAGTGGCTTCTCTTGTTGTGGAGCACAGGCTCTAGATGTGCGGGCTTAGTAGTTGTGGCTCATGGGCTCTAGAGCACAGGCTCAGTAGTTGTGGTGCATGGGCTTAGTTGTTCCGTGGCATGTGGGATCTTCCCCGACCAGGGATCAAACCCGTGTCCCCTGCATTGGCAGGCGGATTCTTAACCACTGTGCCACCAGGGAAGTCCATCCTATGTTAGTTTAATTTAGTGAATTACACTGATTTTCCAGTATTAAACCTTCAGCCCTAGACTAACACCAATTTTGTTATGTATGCTTTTTTTTATATTATCAAGTTTGATTTGCTATATTCTAGTTTATGATTTTATTTATTTTCATAATAGAGATTAGTCTGTAATTTTCCTTTCTTAAAATGTCCTACTTAGATTTTGATATCAAGGTTAGGTTTCCCTCATGAAACCTAACCTTGATATCAAAACTATATGTTCGGGCTTTCCTGGTGGCTCAGTGGTTGAGAATCTGCCTACCAATGCAGGGGACACGAGTTCGAGCCCTGGTCTGGGAGGATCCCACATGCCGCGGAGCAACTAGGCCCGTGAGCCACAACTACTGAGCCTGCGCGTCGGAGCCTGTGCTCCGCAAAAAGAGAGGCCGCGATAGTGAGAGGCCCGTGATGAAGAGCAGCCCCCACTTGCCGCAACTAGAGAAAGCCCTCGCACAGAAACGAAGACCCAACACAGCCAAAAATAAAAATATAAATAAATAAATAAAAACTATATGTTCTCTCTCTTTGTCTATTTTTTGGGAGAATTTATAAGATTGAAGGATTGAAGTTACTTCTTTCCTTAGAATTTATCCATGAAGTCATCTGGGCCTGGCAGTTGTGGGTTTTTTTTTACTTTTTAAAGTTTTGTTTTGGCTTTATCCAAGTTGGAAGTTTGTTTGTTTAGCAGTGGAAAAGTCAATCAGTGTAATTCACTATATTAAAAGAATGAAAGAGAAAAATTGTGATCAATGAAAACATGACCAATATAGAAAAAGAATTTAGTAAAGTTCAAGTTTTATTTTGTTTAGTGATTTTTTAAATTACAGATTTAATTTCTTTGCTAGACATCAGATTGTAAACTTTCCTACTTATTCTTGTGTCAGTTATTTTAAGTCATGTTTTAAAAATAATTTATCCATTGCATCTTTATTTTTATTTTTTTAATTGGAGTACAGTTGTTTTACAATGTTGTGTTAGTTTCTACTGTACAGCAAAGTGAAGTAGAGTTCCCTGTGCTATACGGCAGTTTCTCATTAGTTATCTGTTTTATACGTAGTAGTGTATATGTGTTAGTCCCAATTCATCCCAACCCCTACTTTCCCCCCTTGGTGTCCATACGTTTGTTCTCTACATCTGTGTCTCTATTTCTGACTTGCAAACCAGTTCATCTGTACCATTTTTCTAGACTCCACAAATAAGTGCATCTTAATTTTAAAATTTAGTTGCATAAAGTTTTTAATCATACATTATTATGTTATTTGATGTTCATTGGATCTGTAGTGATGTTGTCTCTTTTGTTTCCCCCTTTTCTGATATTGGTAATCTCTGCTTTCTCTCTTCTATTTACTTATTTTTTGATCAGTTTTGCTAGAGGTTTATCAATTTTATTAATCTTCTCAAAGAACCAATTCTTGGTTTTGTTGATTTTCCGTATTGCAAATTTATTTTTATTTCAATTTCTGTTCCTTATTATTTTCTTCGAATTTGGGCAGTGGTTTAATATGCTATTCAGTTTCAACCTTTCTGTGCATCTTTATATCTAAGGTGTGCTTTTTTGTAAGTAATTTTGGTCTTTTAATTAGCGTCTTTAGTGTCTGTTTGTTCACCATGGTAAATTGCACCTGGAATAGTACCTGGCACATTCTTAGTGTTCCACGAGAAAATGTTGAATGAATGAGTGAATAAGCACTGACTCTTTGTTAAGAGCAAGAGATTCGGACAGAGGTAGTCGGAAATCTGTGTTTGTTCAGCTGCCAGTGAATAGTGCAGCTCCCTTGGGCACCTTTGTCTTCTGTTTAGTTGCCTCTCTGATTTAGGCGGCTCTCATGCTTATCTGTTTCCTAGCAGTCCCCCTATCAAGGACTTCTACTTCCCCTCTCCCCCACCCCCATCACTAACAATGAAAGCAGTGAGAAGTGCTACAGGCTTAAGTATATAGCATGTTCTCTGCCAGCTTTCCCGACAGCCCTCCTTTTCAGTGTTCCCCCAAGGAAGGATTGCCTCCCACCCCTCTCTGCATTACAAAAGAGCCCAAACGACTCTGGGTATTTTAAGGGGCGCAGCTTTGTGACGGTGACAGAGTGATGTGGTATCAGCACAGTGACTCTGTTGGAAGTGCCGTTAGGGCTTTGCATGTCATCTGGATGACTGATGCTTTGTCCACACTTAGCTGGGTGAGTCCTAGCACTGAGGGAGTTTATTTTCAGTGTGGGAAGAAAGGCTTCTTGGATCTGCACGGCAGCTCCTCTTTTTTTTTTTTTTTCCCTCATTTAAGACTCCAAACTCGATATGGCTTGCCCCCACTGCCTTGCTCCAGAGACCCAAAGTTATAGACAGTGAGTCCCTGCATGACGTTTAATTTGCCTGCAGTGGTGTTTCGAATGTTTTAGAAATACCAACCATGAAGTGACTGTGCATCTGTATTAATGTGGATATGTGAGATAGGGGGCTAGATGAACCAGAGGGAAATATTCTTGGGGAGAGTAGGAAGATACCAGAGAAGGGATGATAGTGGGCATGGCAGATTCGATTCATAATAGTAGAAGGGACATCAAACATCATCTGGTTGAGTCTTCTGTTCTTGGGTAGGTGAAGTATCCTCATCCATATTTTATAGACAACACAGTTGACGTTCAGAGATGTTTCATTACTTGGTAAAGAAGTTAAACTTTGATTCTGCTCGCTTATAAATGTCAAAGGTCAAAGACTATATTTGCCTTGATCACTGTTGTATCTCCAGCACCTATTTCAATACCTAGCACATGGTAGGTGCTCACTAAATGTTTGTGGAATGAACACCAAATACATAGCTGCTGCTAGTAAAAATTCCGTCAAGGCTACTCTTTAAGATAGTCTTCAGAGTATCTGATTAGTCTGTTCCTAAAGTATTTACCTCAAAGATTATCAAATTTTTGATTCATAGATATACAGTAGTAATGGGTAAAGTAAGTGAATTTCAGTTGACTGAATTAGATTTATTACACCATGTAGCACATTTTCATTGAGCATCTGTTATGCACCAGGCACTGGTCTAGGTAATGGGAAGATAGCAAGGAGCAAAACAATCTAAATCCCTGCCATCATGGAACTTACATCCTAAACAATTTAAAAAGTAAAATAAATGAGTAATATTAGTGATGTTAGTATTAAGTGATACATAGTGTGATAGAAAGGGGTACAGTCCAAGGAGGCATGGGCAGTTTTGGTAGGAGGGCCTGAGGTTGTCATTTTATATAGGATAGGTAGGAAAGGCCTCAAAGAGAAGTTGGCTTTTGAATAAAGACCTGAAGAAAGCTAGGAATTAAGACACATGGATATCTGGGCAACAAGCATTCTGAGAAGAATACATATGGAAGCCCTGAGGTAAGAATAGGTCTGCAGAGGTTGAGGAAGAGCGAAGAGGACAGTGTGGGTAGAGCTTAGCAATAAGAGAGCAATCTAGGCTACGGGGTGAGATCTGGGGACCCAGGTCATGGAGGGTCCTTGTGGGTCATGATGAGGCTTTGACTTTTACCTGGAGTGAGCTCAGAAGCCTTTGGAGAGCTTAGAAGAAGCCAGTGCCATGAGTCAGCTTATGTTTTAACAGGGTCACACTGTTAAATGTTAAATGTAACATGCTGACTGCTGTGTTGAGAATAGACTGAAAGAGGCTCTAAGCCCAGTAAGACAGCATGGTGGCTTAGCCCAGGGTGGTCAGAGAATGGGAGGAGGAGGAGTAAAATCCTGGATGAGTTTTGAAGGAAAGGGCTGATGGGTTTATTGATGGACCAGAAGTTGGATGTGAGAGACAGAGGGGAGTTAAGGGTGATTTGAAGGTTTTTGGTCTGAACAACTAGTAGAATGGCATTGTAACTAACTAAAATGGGGGAAATTGTAGGAGAAACAGACTTGTGAGGGGCGTATCAGGAACTCAATTTTAGACATGTGAAGTTTGAGATGGCTGTTGGACCTCCATGGAGGATCTGGAATAGGCAGCTGGACATATGACTCTGGAGGTCAGAGGAGAGGTTTGTGGTGAACCTTTATATTGCTGGGTTATTATAGTATATAAAAAAAGTTTCTATTATATATTTTTTATTTTGTTTTATTGTTATTTATACATATTTTATATTTAGTATCACATTATTATTATAGCATATAGATGGCCATGAAAATTCAGTGAGAACAAAGCCGATGTCATGTGTTCCATTAGTATGTGACCCAAATAGGTCTTTCTACTGGGGGGCCATTGATTAGTTTCAGAGCCACTAGCCCAAGCTAGCTGTATAGCGCACGTGCGCGTCAAGGCCACAGGTGAGCCTGGGGAGAGTAGGGTGATGGATCAGCAGCAGCCAGCCTCACTACTGGGAAAGCAGCCTCACTGCGGTGAGTCAGTGTGTCATCATCCTTGCTGTGAAGGGGAGCACGTCCTGATTGCTTTGACAGATATGCAGATACAAGTCACCTGGAGAATGCCATTTCGCCATGCTGACACCCCTCATCCGTATGTTGAGTCATGGGCTGACATGTGCAGTTGAATTCATTTCTGATTTTTCTTAGGGTTCATTCATCTCAGGGTGAGACTTTGAGGTAGAGTTGACAAATGGGCCAGAGATAACACGGATCAGAGCATGCTTAGGACTGGTCGACCCTGGATAGCTCATGAATCTGAGAAGACAGATGCGCCCAGCTTGTTGTCCTCTTCCTAGGAGTCCCAAGTGGATTGCACTACTTTCAAAGCAATGTGGTGGGTGCAAAGAGGTAGAAGACTTAGAGAGTTTCCTGAAGGGACTTATTATCTGGTGGACTTCCATCCACTGTATAGTTCAAATAACAATGCAAGATGGAGGGCGCTAGAAGGCAAGGGCATGGTGAAGGTAACATGTCGTGAGGAATGCAGAGAAGCAAGAAACTCCTGTGTACCATGGAGTCAGAAAAGGCTCATTCTCACAGCGGGTGAGGATTGAACCGGCCTTTGAGAAATGGAGGGACTTAAATAAGTAAAAGAAAGAGGGGGAAGCCTCCTCTTTGTGGTTGTGCAGGAAATACCTACACAGCTTCATGCAGCACCATATATATCCTAATCATGTGTCTTATGTGTGTAATCAGTGGGCCCAAAACAGATACTCCAGGAGGGAAGAAGAGCATGGACAAAAGCAAGGAGGTAGAATCAGCCATGATATGGTCATTTGTTTGATGCTAGTCAAACATCCATCTACTTATGCAGCAAATATTGTCTGTCACCAGTGAACAGGCCACATTGACCATAGCGGAAGATTCATGACAAATATGTGACAAAGATGTGTGATTGGTGCTACATTATGTAAGGCTTTGACTGTCAAGCTAAAGAATTAGAACTTCACCATATTGGCAGTTATCAGCTGACTAGAAGTTTTTGGATAAGAGATTGTTTTAAAAATGTGTTCTAGACAGATCTCTTGATAGCAGAGTGCAGGCGGGCTGGGGTCGTGAGACGTCTGGTGGTGGTGAAGTGAAGGAAGAGAATAGGCTAGAAGGAGAATCGAGAGTGTTAAAACAATGCTGTTAGGGTTAACGGAAAGACACAGAACCATTTCCAAGCATGTACCACAGGGCTGACTGTACATTAACCAAATAGGTGCGTGATAAGTGCTTACCATGTCCGTAGCTTTCTAATACATGTAGATGGGAGACAGGGAAAAAAATTGAACACATGGCTTCCTCCCTCCATTGCTCAAAGTCTAACTGAATATAAAATGCATGTCCACGTTGCAAGTCAACTAGCCAATAAAAGAGGACAGAACTTAGATAAGCAGAAAGAGCTATGGGAAGGAAATTTAATCATTGTCAGTTCAGCTAGCATTTGTGGAGCTCCATAATGGCTTAAAACATGACCATATACTATCACACCTGATTCTCACTACAACCCTATGAGATTGGTATTATCAACCCTATCTGCCAGGGACGTAACCAAGATACTGAAAGGCTGAATGACCTATTAAGTCACCCAGCCTGGCAGTGGCAGGGCATGTCTCAGACTCTTGACTGCTGATCCCAGAAATGCTTTTTTACTCCCATAATGCCTTGTGCTACATTTTGTGTATCTCCTTTACAGCCATGGAAGACCCTGCACAAAGTGTAGGTAGGATTGTATACGTGTAAGGAGGGGAGGGGAACTTTCTCTACTACTAGCTCTGTTTTTCTCCACTACTGGCCAGAGTTTTTGCCTGTATCAAGCTTAGTCTCCCTACAACGCATAGGTAAGGGAGTATCTACTCACGGAACCAGCTTTGTCAGCTGTGGTGTGGGTCATGCCCAGCCCCGTCATGAGTGTATCCCCTCCTTAAAGGGCATATAAGACCCTGCTGAGCTAAGGCATCCAGTACAGGGCCTCTCTCACTGCCCAGAATGTCCCTGCCCTAAGAGGGTCCTTGAGTAGCAGAGTCCCTACTCCTTTCTCCTGGATGAGTTAGGTCAGTCAGAGCTCCACCACCTCTCCTTGGCACGGATCCATCAGAGCTGCCTCTGGCCCATTTCTGTTATCAGGTAATGCTTGGCATATCCAAGGTGAGCTCCTCTGTCTCCTTCCCCTGAGAGTCTTTCACAATCATTTAGATCTTTTTGAAAGCCAGCTGTTGGCTTAGTAGAGGGCTGCTCTCTTTCAAGGAGTCAAGTTTCATGGTTGAACCTTCTCTGATTAGGAAGGCAATGTTAGAGTAGTTGGTAGGTATATTAGTTTGCTAGGGAAACCAAAATACACCACAGGCTGTGTGGTTCAAACAATAGAAAGATATTTTCCCACAGCTCCGAAGGCTGAACTTCCAAGATCAAGGTGTCAGCAGGTTTGGTTTCTCCTGAGACATCTTCCTCGGCTTGTTGATGACCACCTTCTTGCTGTGTCCTCATATGGTCTTTCCTCTGTGTGTGCATCCCTGGTGTTGCTTCATGTGTCTGTTATTTCTCCTCTTATGAGGACATCTGTCAGATTTAATTAGGGCCCACCCTAATGGCCTAATTTTAAGATAATCACCACTTTAAAGGCCCTATCTCCAAGTATAGTCACATGCTAGGGTACTGGGAGCTAGGACTTCCACATATGAATTTTGGAGGGCACAGAGCAGCCCATAACAGTGGGGAAGCTCTTCCTTACTCCACACTTCATCCTTCTGTTGTCTCCACTCCCTCCAACCCCTTTTCTGGAAATCCATTTAGGCTGTTTCCAGAGGATAAAAGGGTGGGATCTGAAGTGGTTGCCTAGAAACCCTACATAATAAGTTCTTCCAGGACAAGGATCACTCCTTATGTTTTTTTTTCTGCCAGAGTTTAGCAGAGAGTAGACACAGAGCAGGTTCTCAAATGTTTGCTGGATGATTACATGATTACAGGACTTGTCTGAAGCAGTGGTATTTCTTTGGGTCCATAAACTTAGAAATTTCTGTTTAATCAAATGTAGTACTTAATAGGCTGGTGTATAGATTTTGCAAATTATGAACTTTGAAATAATCAAATTGAAATAAAATACGTTTTAAATTCAAACCATATAGATCTAATCTCATCTTTCTTAGATGGGTGACATAAAGCAAAGGACAGTAGAGGCAAGTTGGAGAGTTCTGCCTCTTGCTCTGCCCCTCATGGGCTTTTGGACCTTGGGTAGTTACTCAGTCTCTCTCAAGACCTTTTACCATGTGCAGAATGAGTGGATGGAATCTCAGATGACAACTGGGTTTCACATTGCATGCAGTTTTCACCCAATGGGTATGATTTCCTAGAGGATTCTGAGATCATGTCCAAACCCATCTTTGAAGAGTATCTTAAATGATTAGCCATGTCGGCCAAATGCACAGGAGGGAGGAGAGGTGGTGTTAGTGGAGATGTTTTCTGAGGTCTCTCTGAGCAGTAAAGTTCTATGCATTTATGATTTGGGAGAAAGTACTTCAGAGACTTGCATCACCAAGAACATTTGCTTGCATTGTACTATTGATATGTAGGAGTGCTCATTGGCAGAGACTTCTGGTCAACCAAATGCTGGGTGAGTACATAGTATGTGACTTGATCTAAATTCAGGAAAAGATGCACAGGGCGTAGGACTTCCATATGTAAATTTGTTAAATTGCATTGATGTAAAATGTGCAATTAAGAGAGTAATGAGAGTGGTTATCTCTAGGTGATGATTATGGGTAATTTTTGCTTTCCTGTTTCTGCTTTTTTGTACTTTTCAAATGTTCATGTATTACTTTCATAAGCAGAAGAACAAAATTTTATTTTAAAAAATCCTAGCAGGGTAAAAGAACAATGAAAAATTTCAAAGTTCAGTTCATTTCAACAAACACCCGTATCATTCAATAAATATTTATTTAACCTTTATAATATTACAAGCACTGTGAGGGTTACAAATAATTATGATTCAAGATGGAGAGCTGGTCACAGGATGAATGTTTCACAGAAGAGAAAGCTGTTGAACTAGGACTCATGGGAAGAGTTAGCAAATGATAGAATATAGAAAGTAGATCTCTCTGTCAAAGCAAACAACACCTGTATCTGGAAAACGTAGTGTGTTATCAAGGAACTGTGAAAGGTCAGGTTTGGGTATGTGGGAGGGATCGTATCTGGGAGGGGGGGTATGAGTCCAAGAGACAGATTGGGCCCAGCTCGTCGCGCTCATGGCCTCTAGTTGGTGAACAGAGTGTAGCCAGTGCAGAGTTCTGAGCAGAGGAAGGCTGTGATAAAGCAGTGTGTTGGCTGCTGAGTGGGTTGGAGGGGAGTCATCAGGCCAGCACAGTAATTCAGCTATAAGGGAATGTTGTCTAGGGATCGTAGTTTTTGAGAAAGGCCTTTCAAGATGGTAGATACTTCTATAAGCACCAGGCTTCTCCCCACTGTCCTTAATTATTACAAATTAGGGAGAATAAGGTTTAAGTTGTGTCACTAAAATGCTTATCCAGTGGGTGAGGCTAAAGGTTGCTAAACTTTTTGGAATTGCGATACAATAATTTCATTGTTTTAATGTCATGTCTTGTCAACCCACCTCTGCTTTCTCTGTCTAGTCTTCTTCCATCCCGTTATTGACATTTAGTTCATATTCACTTCAGTTCTCAAGTGAGCTAAATTACTTCTCTATTAGGCATTTCATGTTTAGATCATTAGAAATTTTCCCTAATGCTGTAAGCTAGAATCATGGGACTGCGTAATCATACTTTGAAGAAAAAAAAAAAACCACCAAGAAGCTAGATGGTATGATGAGGGGTTGAGATGGTCTGTATGTCCCTTAAGTAACTGGCCAGTGTCAGCAACCTTTGAACCCCATCCTAGGTGAAAAGTTCAACTGTCTTACTGCAAACACATGTGTCCAGCTCTGATCACTGTGGGTGTCTCAGGAGCCTTCCATTTTCTTAGATTCTTCAGCATTCCTCAGGAATGGAAACACTCACTCTCAGGGCATACATGAGGCCAAGTCGGAGAGTGGATGTCCATAGCACCTACAGAGAGGAAGCCAGGACTCTATTTCTAAAGGAGGAATCTGTATAACCAGATTATCTTTCCTCTGTTAAAAATTTGAAATCCATTCTCCCAGGAGCTCATTCCTGGTGGCCTTCTTTGTAGTCTGATAGTCAATTCAAAAATGTGTCACTTCTGCTTCTGGAAGGTGCAAGCTTGATTGTGTGAACACTATCCCATGAATCATTTTTTATCACAGAAAAGTCTTTAGGTGGGGTATTGATGGCAAGATTAACTCAGAGAAAATTGGCTGCAGTTAGGGCTGAATGATAGTGATCATTCTAAAAACTCATTAAGAGTCTGAAAAATGAATATTTAGACTTTATCCTTGACCAAAACCCATTCGTCCCAGAATGAAACATGGTAGCTGGAGAGTGGCAGCTGAGCAAGCCTGAAGTGTAGGCGGGCTTCTCTTTATGAACCAGGCTTGTTCTTGAAATTTTATGTGTCAGTCAGCTTTTTGTAAATGGAATCTTTTTTTTTATTATTAACTTACCCTGTAATTTCAGCAATGTTTAAGATTCATTCCTGATCTTGAGTTGGCAGTTAGCTGCGAACCTTCAGCTTTGGATTTTAATGCTTCTTCCTCAGTTTTGTCCTTTTTCTTTGCTCCTTTCTTTCACCAGCTACTTAAGGAGCAGAGACCGTGTGTTAGGCACAGTAATAGGTGTTGGGAATATAAATAAGAAGGACAAGTAAATAATTATCAATCCAGAGGTAAGTGTGATATACCAAGGAGTGCGGGGAGGCCCATTAGATCAGAGTCCCTTGGCCTGGGGCGGTGAGGGAAGGTATAGATGTTGCCAGAGCCGAGTGCTCAAGGAGATGAAAATGTGAGGCAGAGCTTGCTTGGGTGGTGGCCTCCCACCACCCCCCAAGATGACCAGGATCAGAGGCATGGTGGACTTCGGTGTTGAGTGGTTCAGGTGTCAGGACAAGCAATCAGCAGTTGATGGTCTTTGCCTAGCCTTCTACGTGGACTGAATTTTGGTGAAAAGTTGTTCACAGCGTTTGCTTCCCTAATCATCAGGAGAGGTTATTTTACTATTTTTCTCTCCACTTTTCCGTCAAGTATACTTGTGGAGTTTGTACTATGAACTGCCTTATTTCAGTCTGTAAGTTCAGTCTCTAAGACTGAAACCTTATTATTCATGAAGCAGGACACCCCCCAACAAGACGGAGAGAAAAAAGAACATGAATGTTTTAATTTCCAGTGGGAACTCTAATATTGGACTCAGCAACCTTAAGAAATTACAAATTTTCTGTGGCAAAGGACACCTTAGGTAATGTCAAAGGACAATTGACAGATTGAGAAAAATGACATAAAGCAAATTCTGATGTAACTGATATACAAAGAGCCCCAACAAATTTATAAGAAAAAAGACAACCACGTTAAAAAAAAAAAAAAAAGAGCAAAGGGTATGAGTAAGCAGTTCAAAGAAAAGGCAATCTAAATGGCTACTAAACACCTGAAATGATGCTGAGACCCCTGAAAGATGCAAAATAAAGTATTAAATAAAACCCAGTTTTCATCCATCCGATTGGCCAACTTTTAAGGGTCATAACATCCAGTACCTGTGAGGATGTGGAGTAAGAGGCATTCATGAAATTTTGGTGGAGTATTTGGTGCATTGCTACAACCTTTAGGGGAATTAATACTGAAAATAGGTATTGCCTTAGACCCTGTAAGCCCAATTGTTGAGACATGCACCTACTGAAATTAAAAGACCAGTCAATATGGATATCATATGCAAGAGAGAGTATTCAGCCTTATTTTACAGCACCCAAAGCAAGAGCAAACAAACAGCAGTAGGGAGATCTGTGGACCCCCTACTCACATAGCTGTGGTTCTGTGTATGTCTGTGCCCATGTGGTGTGTGTATGGCGTGTTTTAATGAGTTTGATCTATGTGTTTGTCCTGGAGGGACATTCCTAACGTGTTTTACATAAGATAAGCAAGTTACAGAGTAATGTGTATAGTGTGATCCCGTTAAAAGAATAAACAAATAGCAAAGTGCTATATGTCAGTTTGAATGTGCATGGAGATAGGTGGGGAGGTATACACATCAGGCCATGGACATGGTGTAAACACAGTGGGATGGGGTGGAGGTGAGGGGAAACTAAAGCTTTCTTTATACCTTTTTGTATTGTTTATTACTTATTCCTAAGGCTCATTGCTCTTGTAATTTAAAATTTCACAAGTACTTAAAGATTAAGAACCGATTAGGATGGTTTTTCTGTTCCCATCTGCTCCCGTCTGGCCATACGGTTGTTCAAACCAGCTAGAAAACAGCTACATGATGCCAAGTGAGGTGAACGTCTTTCCTCCTGCCAGGGACTTTAATATCATGCCTAGAACAGAGTGGTGTAATTGACACCACCCACTACACCTGTTTTATTTTAGCCTCTCCATTTTGAGGCCCTATCGTTCATTCATTCATTTATCAATTTCTTACCTTAGTTATCATTTAAAAATACACACACACACACACACACACACACACACACACACACACACACGTACATGCACGATTGCCTACTATATGCCAGACTTTCTGCTTGTACTGACTCTGAGCCCTGCTCACCTTCCAAGTGTTAGTGTTGTTTTTTCCAACTCTGACCTGATTCCTCTCAGGCCAGGCAGGCTAGCATCTTCTGGAATTGTCCTCAGGGAGCCGGAAGACCTGGCTGGAAGGAGCCTGGCTTGTCACTGTCAGCTGGGAGGTGCTCCTTGGAGGCCTACTCTCCAAGAGCAAACAAACCCAGCCTGACGCCGCATCACAGGGGCGCTTTCTCAGGCTTGGTGCCCAGGGCGGCCGAGTTGCCAGCCAGGTGCGTGATGCTCGGTTAATTAGGTGATTATATGCTGGCCCGGCCCGGGCTGGGTGCTAATGAGTCTGGGCTGTTGTGGAGACCTCTGGCCGAGAATGGACATCCTCTGCAGAGAGCTCTAATGTTTCAGGTCCCAGGATGACCTTTCTTCTGAGAACGTCTTATAGGACCCCTGAGGCCCTCAGACCCTATTCCCCTCTCTGAGTCTTTTTTTTTTTTTTGTGTATCATTTGTTGGGCTTTGATTTGTTGCACTTTCCAGTCTCCCTGACTACATCTCAGGCTGCCTGAGGTCCAGGAGTGTCTCGAACAGTTTGCTCCCCCAGCATAGTGCTTTGGGCATAGGTAGTGCAGTAAGCCCAGAGATACCTGGAGTGTGTGAGGATTCCGGGGAGTCCCTGGAGCTGTATTCCCGGGGACCGGTGGCAGCAGGCAGGGCAGCAGCGATGGACCTTTCATCGCAGGACCTCCTGCCGGCCCCTCGTCTGGATGCTGCCCCTCAGAGTGAAGGGAACCCCCGAGCAGCTGAGGGGAAGAGGGAACACGCCCCGCAAGCTGCACTCCAAGGGAAGAGGAGAAGGAGAAGCTCGCTCCTCGGCTTCCAGGGAACATGCCGAAAGCTCACCTGTTAAAATGCCTGTTTTACTGTCTCTCGTTGCAAGCTGAAGGGAAAGTTGAGGAACCCTTGGTTCGACCACTTTTTCTGATGGATGGCTCTGGCTGGGCCCCAGGGAAGCCACACGATGGACACGGCCTTTCCGAGGGCCTCCTGTCTGGCTCCACAAGCCCAGGGAGATGAGATTCAGCCTGGGCTTCGTGAAGTGACAGGAATACTGCTCCGTGGATCTCAAGACCCCACCCACCAGAACTCAGACAGATGTAAAGAGCAGCAAGTCTGTCTGGGGGTCCTGAGGAAAGAACTCATCCCTGTGGAGCCCCACGGACTTCAGACCGAACTAGAGTCACCTTGAACTGAATGAGCTGATGCAGTATTGGCAGCTACACATTCTCCACCCTGCAGCTAACACACGGACATCACTGAGGAAATATCAACAGCAGGGGGTTAACCTGTTTCACGGCACCAAAAGGGCAAGTTTGCGCATTTCCCCTTTTCTCTTATACCTACGCTTCCACAGGAGCAAATTACAGAGATATAGTGTAACCCAAGAATACAGGTTTGGGAATAGAGGAACTAGTTTCTATTCCAAGCACTGTCACTGGCTTTCTGTGTCACCTTGGTAGGAGGCGGGGTAGAAGGAGACTTGTGCTGGGATCGACTGTCCCCCAAGGAGCTTATGTCTCTCTCTCAGGGAGGCTGGAGGGTCAGGTCAGAAACACTTATCTTTACAGATGTGAACTTTGTTTAATATTTAATATTTCAAGAATACTAATAATAGTTCATATAACCTACTTCCCTTGTTTGATTTGTGTGGCCCATTTTTACAAAGTTATTCTGTCAGAGGGATTTCATTTATAAAGTTCCTTCCTGCTGAGACTCTGCATGTCCTGGTTATGAACCATGTATGTCAATGCTGTGGAAATGAAATGTGTACCCCCTGGACCCATGCAGATGGATTTGATTCTGGGCTGAATAGGAATATAGCCCGTATGAGTCAAATATGTTTCTAGAGGATGTGCTGTCTTGAGGGTGCTTGAAGGAAACAAAGACATTTAAGACACGGTCCTGCTCCTTAAAGAACGTACAGTCCGGCCAATAATTCTGTAAAGCTTCCAGGAGTCACATGTACAGTATCATAGCCTTTTGAGCTTGAAGACTTCGTAATTGCTGTTATCGGTTACTCTTTGCTGAGCACTGAGATATAGATCCTATAGATTAGACTGGGGTTTCTGGAAAGCAACTCTGCACTGGAGAATTGTGTGCAGAGTGTTGATCGGGGTGTGCTTTTGGGAGATACACCTGAAGAAGTGAGGAGACCAAAGTCGGACAGAGGAGAGGCTGACCCACACCAGCTGAGCTAGGTGCCCCTTCAGAGGTACAGGGCAATGCCCAGTGAGGGATGCAGCTGTGAGCTGTCAGGGACAGATGGTCCCAGCAGCTGTGGGATGGGCTTGTGCTCTCCGAGGAGGAGAGCTGGCTAGAAGTAGAACACACGGCATCCACTTATCACATGCTTTCTGCGTGCCATGCCACGCCTTGAGCTGAGCGTTTTAGCTGCATTATTCCTAGTCCAACCATTTTAGAGATTAATCAGTTGACGAGCAGAGAAGCTAAGTAACGTACCTAAGATCCCATGGCTAATACATGGTGGGGTGGGGTGGGTGTTAACTATCACACTATATTTCTCATTTAATCTTCCCAGCACTGCTTCATGAGAGAGATTATCACCCGCATTATTCAAGTTGAGAAGCTGAGGCACTAAGAGTTTAAATGATGTGCGCACTGTCACAGAACTAATAAGAGGTGAGGCCAGGGTTTTCCCATTACACTATAGCATCTCACAGGAATAACCTGTCCAGTGAGAGGCACCCAGTTCTGGCTGGAATAGCACACAGCCCTTGGGTAACTTGTGGACCACCAGTTCTCCCCACCTCCATTTTTGTGGACAGAATTGTGCCCTTTGTTGTGGGTAAAGGAGCACGGTCTTTGAAGTCAGGCAGAGGTAGGTTCGAACCCCAGTCTTTGTTTTATGACCTGCATGCTCCTCGACTTCTCTGGGCTGTGTCCTCAACCATAAAAATGGGAGTTGCAGTGATGACTTCATTGGGTTGTTAATGCGGATTAGAAGGAATCCGATGGGAGAAATCTCTGCATATTCGTCCCTAGTTCCCCTCTCCCCCTCCAAAAAACGGTTCAGGGCTTCACAGGGGTTTTCAGAGGGTGGATACCTTGAACATAGTGGTGGTTTATTGATTCATCTTTTTCTCACCTTCTTTCTTCTCTCATGCGGAGACAAAGCGAGACTAAGTCTTCCATGCAGTTTGCTCAGAATTCTAACACTAGCCTGTTAGTCTAATCATAACACAGTTCTTCTTGGAAACAAACATAGCAACAGCAATTATATCTTACTTTTAATGTCTAATTGGCTGTAAACTCGCTTTCCCGGAGTTATTTCCATCGAGCATATGGAACACTGTGCGTTTTGCTTATCTCAGTGTCCTCCTGCAGCCCCTGTCTTGCCTTTATTAGGGAAGCCAGTCGGATGTGCGTTTGCCTTGTGGGTGCCCTGGAAGCTCCAGCCATTTCCAGCAAAGGGCCGAGATACTCTTGAGAGCCTTCTGCTCCTCACTACCCCTTTGCTCTCCCCGCTGAGCCCCTTGAATCTGCATGCAGGCTCCGCTCCTCTTCTCCTTCCCCATTTGGACTCCCGCCCTGGCTTCTGGAGTAATCCATCCCTGGTCTCTGAGCCCTGTCTCCTTATGCCCTCCTCTGCTTCCACCCCTGCAGCATGGTGGGCTCTCTCCCTCTCCTCTAAGCCACTCATCCTTTCTCACAGTGAGTTCTGTAGGGCAGCAGAGCCATCCTAGACAGGCTGTGAGCTGGGGTGCAGAGGAGCAAACCCACATGGCTGTGTCTTCACCGCCTGTTGGGACTGATCACTGACCTTAGGAAGAACCGACCTTTCCAGGAGTGCACCTGGGGGCCAGAGCCTGTGTGGGGAGCTAATTCTATAAGCTTTCCCCTCACTGTGCTTTTCCAACTTGCTGAAGCTTAAATCTTTCTGCAGGGCTCAGGCCTCAGCGTAGGTGTGTCTAATGCCTGGTCATCCTGGGGAGGGGGTGGGGGAGGTGCTGGACCTGTTGCTGTGGCAACATGCTGCTGAGATCATGAACCCATTTCATTCCCAGGAGATGACTCTCTCCTTCTCACCCACCCTCCTTCTCCTCCCTCTCCATCTCTCCCCACACCCTTCTGTCATCTTCTCTCCTCCCCACTCAACCTCAGACTTTCTCCTTCCTCAGATCTGTCTTTTGCACTCTTGGATACAACAGCATAGCAACTGAGGCTACCGTGGCAGACTTATTTTTTTCCCTAGACCATTAGTTCTCAAGCTTTAGCAGGCATCACCTGAATAGCTTGTTAAAACACAGATGGCTGAGTGCTGAGCTTCATCCTGAGAGTTCTGATCCGAAGGTCTCTACTGGTACCTTCGGACCAGTGCATTTCCAACAAGGCCCCCCAAGCTGCTGATGCTGGGGGACCAGGGACCACCTTTGAGAACCGCTGTTCTGGACTGTGTTCATCCAATTTGAACTACTTATGGCTGGAATATTCCTTTACATTTCGATTCTAAAGGATTTGATTAGCTCATTCACCCTTTCGTGCAACAGATGTTAATTGAGCAGTATTCAGGGTACTATAGCAGGTACGCTATACAACGAACCACAAAACCCTGTCCTCCAAGATTTCACAATTTGTACAGGGGACTGACAAATAATCATTGTTTGGTGTGATAAATATTACAATCACCTGCAAATGATAAGAGGCTTAGAAGTAGACACCAATATCCTTGCACAAGGTAAGCAAAATATTTAGATGAGATGGTATAACAATGAAATTAGAACACTTCCCAACACCACACACAAAAATAAGCTCAAAATGGATTAAAGACCTAAATGTAAGGCCAGACACTATCAAACTCTTAGAGGAAAACATAGGCAAAACACTCTGTGACGTAAATCACAGCAAGATCCTTTTTGACCCACCTCCTAGAGAAATGGAAATAAACACAAAAATAGACAAATGGGACCTAATGAAACTTCAAAGCTTTTGCACAGCAAAGGAAACCATAAACAAGACGAAAAGACAACCGTCAGAATGGGAGAAAATATTTGCAAATGGAGCAACTGACAAAGGATTAATCTCCAAAATATACAAGCAGCTCCTGCAGCTCAATATCAAAAAAACAAACAACCCAATCCAAAAATGGGCAGAAGACCTAAATAGACATTTCTCCAAAGAAGACATACAGATGGCCAACAAACACATGAAAAGATGCTCAACATCACTAATCATTGGAGAAATGCAAATCAGAACTACAATGAGGTATCACCTCCCACTGGTCAGAATGGCATCATCAAAAAATCTACAAACAATAAATGCTGGAGAGGGTGTGGAGAAAAGGGGACCCTCTTGCACTGTTGGTGGGAATGTAAATTGATACAGCCACTATGGAGAACAGTATGGAGGTTCCTTAAAAAACTAAAAATAGAACTACCATATGACCCAGCAAACCCACTACTGGCATATACCCTGAGAAAACCATAATTCAAAAAAAGACATGTACCACAATGTTCATTGCAGCACTATTTACAGTAGCCAGGACATGGAAGCAACCTAAGTGTCCACTGACAGATGAATGGATAAAGAAGACGTGGCACATATATACAATGGAATATTACTCAGCCATGAAAAGAAATGAAATTGAGTTATTTGTAGTGAGGTGGATGGACCTAGAGTCTGTCCTACAGAGTGAAGTAAGTCAGAAAGAGAAAAACAAATACCATATGCTAACACATTTATATGGAATCTAAAAAAGAAAAACGAAAAGGTTCTGAAGAACCTGGGGACAGGACAGGAATAAAGGTGCAGATGTAGAGAATGGACTTGAGGACACAGGGCAGGGGAAGGGTAAGCTGGGACAAAGTGTGAGAGTAACACTGACACATATGCACTACCAAATATAAAACAGATAGCTAGTGGGAAGCGGCTGCATAGCACAGGGAGATCACCTCAGTGCTTTGTGACCACCTAGAGGGGTGGGATAGGGAGGGTGGGAGGGAGACGCAAGAGGGAGGGGATATGGGGATATATGTATACATATAGCTGATTCACTTTGTTATACAGCAGCAACTAACACAACAATATGAAGCAATTATATTCCAATAAAAATGTTAAAAAAATAATAGTGATTCATCCATTCTTTTTTTTCCCCCTTTTTCAAGGGTTAAAGGGAACTGAGCTTAACCTATTTAAATAATATTAATATGTCATGTGTGTGGAGCATTTTCTATGTTTCAGTTCTCAGACTGCTGGCTGTAGTTCTAGTCTTGTCACTTACTGTCTGTGCAACCTCAGGCAGGTTAGCTAACCACTCTGTGCCTCAGTTTCCTCATTGGAGAAAAAGGCTATGGTACTACTATCAGCTTTAAAGCATTCTTGAAAAGATTAAATGTGCAAATGTGGGCAAAATGTACATAGTAATTTCTCCAAAAAGTGTTGACTTTTATTGATATTGTGTGACCTCATGTTGAATATCAAGAGAGTTTGCCTAGAGAAGTTTATACTCTTCAGACTAAATAACTCACCAGGGTTTAGCCAAGAGAATGGTTTGGGGCTGGCTCTGAATGTGAGAGTTAGAGGATCTCCAAACAAGTCCAAAAAGCCCCTGGGGCACCAGACGGCCCTGGCTGGGTGATCAGGGCATCATTTCATCCAGATGGAGTGTAACAAAGGCCTTGAAGGATGGCCAGGATTTTTGACAAAGCATTTCTTATTTTTTGAGAGGATGAGTGGCGGTTTTAGATGGAGGCTTAAAAGAATTCCCAGCTGAAAGAACATATGTATATGTATAACTGATTTAGTTTGTTATAAAGCAGAAACTAGCACACCATTGTAAAGCAATTATCCTCTAATAAAGATGTAAAAAAAAAAAAAAGAACATCTCTACCTCACCAAGCTTAAGAGGACAGAACACAGAGCCCTCCGGCTGGGATCTAGAAAGTTTCAAGTTTACCTTTGACATTGAGCGAACCAGGGTCACCTTCCCTGAGACATGCTTTCTTCCCCATCACCTTCGTGCCCAGAGGCCACAGCAAAGAGGCTGCATTTTTTGCTGCTTTCCCAAAGGGGCTGCTCTCTCCCCTCTTGGTTACCTCCCCCTACTCCACCCCGCACTGTCCGCTGAGAGATGAGTTTCACTATTCTAGTTTCGAGATTAGGGAGAGTTCCCTTAATCTCTGCATGGGGCCCTGCAGGAACCACTGTCCACATTCGTGTTGAGAATCAAGTCTGTATTTTCTGCCTCCCTCAAACCCAGCTTTACAGCTGAAACTGTAGCTGGATGAAGTGGCAGAAGCTACCAGTTTTGTTTTTAATTCTTTCCTGAGCTCATCGGAGATGAGTGATAAAGCCTTTCTTCTTCTGGAGAGGATTAGAGGATGAAGTCCTTCGGTGGCAAGATACACCTGGGAAGGGCTTACTAAGTGATAATTCCTGATAAACCCCCTCTAATCATCCAGTGACTCTGCCCTCTTAGTGATAAAAGAAACCTCTAGGCATTTAATTAACTCTTTAAGAAATCTTTTCTCATCACCTTTTCTTTCTTTTGCTTGTCTTAGATTTAATCAGAGCCATACATTCAGCTTATTAACGTATTCATTTATCTGTTCACTCAGTGAACACTTGCTGAGCACCTCCTGAGAGCTAACTTGGGTTCTGGGGCAGATAGAAAAATAAGACCTCCTCCTTGTTCTGTGGGGTGTCAAGTCTTGTAGAGAAAGACATACCAGCAAGCCATGATTACAGTAGAGTTGAGTGGCATGGTAGCCTTAAGTGCAGAGAGTGAAGAGAGCAACCAACTCTGGGAAGGCTTCCTGGCAAAAGTAACCTTTAATCAGGACCTGAGTAGAGGCTTTCCAAGTGAAAAAGGCAGAGAAGGTATTCTAGGAAGTGGGAACAATATGTGCAGAAGCATACAGCTATGAAAGAACGTGGCATGTGGGGGAATTGCAAGAAGTGGGGTGTGGCCACTTGACTTGGTATACGAGGAGGCGGGGGCTGTGAGGTGAGCCCGAGAGGTTGGGCTGGGGTCACACGTGGTGGGGGATTTGGCAAAGGGCAGCCTTTGGAGGGTTTTAAGCAGAAGAGAGACAGGGTGAGAGATGCTGGTTAGAAATGACAACTTTCCCCTGCTCTGAAGACTGAAGCCAGCCGTGGCTGGGAATCACTCGTCCCACTTTACAAGATCACCCTGGCAACAGAGTGACTGTTGCACTACTAGCCAGGGAACTTGCTGTGACAAGTCCTTCCAACCTTATCAGACATCGAGGGCAGAGAAGAAACCACTGCTTTAAGGTGTAGACATCAAAGGAGTTGAAACCACGTAACATTCAGATGGGATTGCAGTATGCAATTGGTCAGAAACTATTTCTTCTGCTGGCACTGCTATTGTAAATACCTGCACGCATAGCTCTGTTCTCAGATATGTTCCACGTTAAAACAACATTTTTATTTCTGTCTCTCTCCCCCTTTCCCACCATACAAGAGGCAACATAATGTCATGTCTTAAGAGGAAGTCAGACATGGGTTTGGATTTGGGTTCTGTAACATACTGACTACGGGGCCTTGGGCAAGTCCTCAGGTTTTCTGAGCCTGGATTTTGTTGTTGTTTGTTTTTAGCGTATGAAATTACAGTTGCACCTCTCCTACACATGGTTGTTATGCATCTAGCTCAGTGTTCAGCGTAGACTAGATGCTTAACGAATGGAAGCCATGATTCTTTCTCCTTCTCAATTACACTGGAGCCTTAGGGTATAAGTCAAAGGAAAATGTGGAGATAAGAATGTTTTAATCAGGTCTTCTTAGTACTTCCAGAAATAGGTCTGACTGGGTCCGTGTTGGATTTGCCATCCAACAGTTTATATGCAGTCCTGTATTAGTCACCCATCGTGGTTGCTCTCAGTACATTCCACCCTAATGAACAGGAACGAAAGTTGTACAAAGAATGGGAAAGGCCAAAAGAGATTTTTCTTTCCAATGGTTCCCAGATTGGGGAAGCAGTGAACATTATTACTTTATTATCTGTATTTTGTTTCAACATTGTTATGCCCCCAAACCAATGGGAGAGCTCAGTTGGGGCATGCACTCTGTGTATCTTAGGGGAAAGAAGAAGAACCAAGGTGAATTCCTAGGAGGGCAGCAGCAGAGTGAACAAGACAGGAGAAATCAGGAGATGAGAAAAGAGAAGGTTTTGAGGGAGTAGTAGAATTGAAACCGGAGAATTCGAGTCCATGAGATAGAGGAGAAGCACAGTGAGGAATCTGGGTCTGAGTGGGAAGGGACCCCACATCTGTTGTCTGATGTAGGCACCTACTCAAGTGAGGAATTCCCTCCTCAATGTCCCTGACAGATGGTCGTCTGGCACAGTGATTCCCATTTTTTTTTTCACATCATGGAACAAATAGAAAATAACATTTGTCTAGCGCTGGGGTGAGTGGACAAAGCTGTTCACAAGTGGAGGTGACTGCCTTGGGGACTCTGGCTGAGCCAGGCTCTGCCAGCGGCTGTGAGAGTTGAGTGGAGTGATGTTTTGGGCACTTGTGTTTCTCCAAGCCCAGTGTGCTTAGAGAAACTGTGATCCAGTAGGACCAGAGTGAAGAGCCTCACCCAGGTACTCTCAGCCCCTCAGGTGACAAATAGGCATGTGGGACTGGGCATTTCATTATCACCAATTATCAGCACCAATGCAGATTAATTGAGCGTGTTTTCTTGAAATCTGAAGATATAGAGACTTCAAAGCCATGGTTTCTTGCTTTCAAGCCGTTCTTACCAAGGAGTAAGAGTGGCTCCGGTGGCCACAAAATAAATGAAACTAACTGGCCTGGGGCTTCTTCAGGGAACCAGCTGCACTTACCAGCCTTACCTAGTGTTTGACATGCAATCGTTAATTAAAACGGGGATGTTCAGTGATAAATTAATTCACCTGCTCTTTGTGGAGGGAATGAAAGCCAAGAAAAATGATGACCTGAAGCTCTTTTCTTGAGTGTCTGCTCTTATATGCTGTGCTGAATATCTGAGTTAGCTAAGTGTTCTTGCTATGTGTCAACAGAGATGCCATTTTACAGATGATATATTTATTTCCAGAGAAGGAAACTCATGCAGGCCTGTGAAGCAGAAGAATGGTAGTGGTGTTAACAATCTCCTGGTAGTCAACAATGTTACTGAGCATCTCTTGTTTGTAGAATAATATTCTAGGCATTAGAGAGTGAACAGAGAAATAAAAGATGCAGTTCTGTCTTTAAGAACCAGTCAACCCTGATGGAAAGGGAGGACCAATATGTGAAAGAGACAGAATACATCTAAACAGGGCCTGTGAATAAGTACAAATAAAAACCCAAGTGCAGCACTTAATGTTTTGTTTTCAATTATAGGCATTTATACTCATGACTTAGCCTTCTTACAGATACCAAGGCCCTTAAGGACTGTTTTCCTTTCTCACTCATCTTGTCCAGAGTACACACTCAAAAATGTTGAATGAATATATATGCTGCTATGGGGTACGCCTAAGCGCTGGGAAATTCTGGAGAGAAGCAGAGTGACACGCCTTGGGGAAGCCTTCCAGAGACTGAGCAGTGTTCTCCAGTATGAGGGAACTCATGGCTTGGCACAGAGAGGAGAGGGTAGAAGGAAGGAAGAGCTCTTGGGGAGTGAGCAAATCCAAACATTTAGACCACCATTCAGGGTCCTCCACTGTTCATCTTGCCTTCCTCGCCACTGCCCACAGCCACTCTTTGTGGCCTCATCATTCCCACTTCTTTCCCTCTCTTGGACTCTCTTCCTCCATTGATGGGCCAATCTACATCCTTCTCCTACTTCAAGTCCAGGTGAAGGCACAGCCCCAGGAAGCCTTCCAGGATATCTCTAGCCTCACTCCTTTCTTTATGAAATCCGATAGCCATGTTCATAGCTCCATGCTCCAAACCTTCAGAAGAAGGAAGACACATCGTCGTGGTCTTCACCTTCAGGTAGCTTCCAAGGGAAAGCATGAAGCTAGACTACTACATACAAAATAACCAGAGAGAGCAGGGCCATACATATTTATCAGTACTAAATGATATGGCAGAGAATACAAGGGCTATACAGAGTAGCCTGGGGATCAGAAGTCCTAGTTCTGCTTCTGTAATCAACTAGTGGGGTATCTTTCAGCAATCACTTAACGTTTGACCCTTGGTTTTTCATCCATAAAATGAGGGGTTTGTGCAAGATGCTGTGATTCCTCCTAGCTCTGTGTACTGCAAGATGATGAAAGTTACAATATTCATGTTAGATGAATGGGAAATAGTGATTGGTTAGCTGGAGGGGACTGGGGACTCATGGAAATGCAGTAAATGATGGTAACCAGAAGGACTGACCCCCAAGGACTGTAGGATAGAGCCGAGAACCAGCTGGGGAACTGGTTGAAGACCTGTTGCCCTGGTGTCATCAGCACAGTCTTTCTAGAACACAGTGGACCCTACACAAAGCTCTCACAGTGCAGAGGATCTGTCAAGCCTTGTGCACCCTTTGTCCCTGGGCCTCAAAGGAAGGGTCTTCTGAGACTCGTGTCTTCTCTCATTCTCTGAGCTCTTTCTGGTGCTTGACTTTCTTGCAAAAAGACATTCAGTCTCTGGTCAGCCCGCCGTGTAGAAGGGCGATGTGTGTTAGCTGATCATCATAGGAAGCATCCTCTCTAAGTGGCCTACTTTGGCCAGCCTGCATATGGCGGCATCAGAACAACACACTCGCCTTTTCCCAGAGCAGTGCAGCATCCTGGCCTGGATGGCTCACTGTATGGTCAACTGTCCGGCTTCCCAGTGGCCCCAGGAACGTCAGCCTCCTTGGCACCCTGCTGCAGTCGCTGGGCAGGAGGACCTCCTCTGGCTTTTTTTCCCCCCCTGTATGTTTTCTCTGACCATGAAAACAAACAAAACAAAAACCACTTAGTTACTGCAGAAAAGTTGCAAAGTATAGGAAAAGTATAAAAAGATTTTTAAACAAAATCACTAATTTCTACCCCGCCTACCCCCCACCCCCAGTTATCATAAAATCCACATATGACCCTGAACCATATAAATAACCTACACAGTTTTATTTGGGGAAAAATTTAAACCCTCTATTGTAGAAGTTTTCAAGCATACACACAAGTAGAGAGAATAGAATATTGAGCCCCTGTGTAACCCAAACCCAGCTTCAACAGTTAAAAGATCTTGAAAGTATCTCTCATCTCCATTTTGGGCTTCCGGGCCAGGGCTCAGAAAGGGAGGTGACGATAAACCTCACATAACAGTGATATTGGAATTATTAGGATTTAACCAAAGAGTTTTTAGGCACAGCAGGGCTCCGAGCTCTGTGGGTTTTGAGGCTCTCACTTGGCGTGGACAACGTCACGGCAGCCTTCCTGGTCAGATGTGGCACTACTCATCCTCCCTCACTTTGACATTTATTCTCGAGTCTTCTTCCCAGGCGTGTGGATGGATTTTCACGGACACGTCAATACCTGTCTGCCCAGCACCAGTGGTGCTCACCGCCCACGTCCAAAGTGAGGCAGTGCTTACTGGTCCATGATGCTGAGCAGAGCTCCCAAGGGTGGTCTCATTGGAATCACGCTACTGCCTGTGGACCAGGGTGGGCGAGCTGTTATTTTCTGGTTCTCCTCTTTGGCTGACTGGTCCTGCTCTGTTTTTCCACTAGTCAGAGAAGGGGAGGAATAGGTGGTGAAATGCCCAATAGGAAGTCCTCCTGGAGGTGCTTTGCATGTGGACTAAGGCACTGCTGCATCAGTGACGGTCACTGGCAGTCCAGGCAAGTGGAGAAAGTGGCTGCTGGCCATCAAGTCCGGGAGGGTTTGGGAGGGCCAGAATGCGTAGAGAGTCTTGATTACTTGTCACAGGCCCCTGGCTAAGCCAGATGCTGCCTTTGGAGCTTGTTGGTGTGGGGGAGACAGCATATTCATTAGATATGCTCAGGGATCTGAGACATAATGAAATGCCCTGCCTCCAGGACTGACA
Source organism: Aethalodelphis obliquidens (assembly GCF_003676395.1). Lineage (NCBI taxonomy): Eukaryota > Metazoa > Chordata > Mammalia > Artiodactyla > Delphinidae > Aethalodelphis > Aethalodelphis obliquidens. The sequence continues at coordinate 16,690,263 of NW_020837992.1, read as the reverse complement.
GGTTCTGCCTCCTTGCTGGGTGGCAGCAGGTGGCTGTGTTGCACTCGGGGCTCTCTGTCCTCACTCTTTTCCCCTGCTCCCCCCACCCTTCTTTCTTGCCTGGGGACTGGGAAGACAGCTTTCATGTTCTGGCTGCCGGAGCCTAGTGTTGGCTGTCTTCTTGAATGTGGTTCTCCCCTAGAAGGTGGAGACAGTATGGGTAGGATTGCTTTTAAGAGATCTGGAACCAAACGAGATATGGAGAGTCAAGTGTCCTCAAGAAGTTGACCCACTGTGCTTCTAGGTTGGGACCCCTTCACTTTGCTCGCCTGGACCTTGGTTTCCTCTTCTACCAACTGGTGGGTTGGACAGTGTGTTCTCATAATCTTCCAAGACTGTGGCTAGCATTCCTGGTATACAAGAAATCCACAAGCTTTACTTGCCCAGTGGTTGTGCGGTATGCTGGGTGGGCATTGTGTCCTTTCGCTAAAATGTGGGTGTGGTCAAAGGGCAGTGACTCAGCCCTTAGAAACACCATCCACCATCTATCTGTGTGACTCAGGGGCAGGATGTGACCTGCTTTGTAAGGCTGGTCAAAACCCTGATGAGAGGGCTTCCCTGGTGGCGCAGTGGTTGAGAGTCCGACTGCCGATGCAGGGGACATGGGTTCGTGCCCCGGTCCGGGAAGATCCCACATGCCGCGGAGCGGCTGGGCCCGTGAGCCATGGCTGCTGAGCCTGCGCGTCCGGAGCCTGTGCTCTGCAACGGGAGAGGCCACAACAGTGAGAGGCCCGTGTACGGGGAAAAAAAAAAAAAAAAAAAAAATCTGATGAGAAAGGGATTTAGTGGCTTAAGTCAGATTCCCTATAAACTGTCTCTGGGACAGAGATTTTTGTGGCAATGATTTATTTATGGACTGCTTTCGGGAGAAGCCTGTACCGATAGGAGGGAAGTAGAATAAGTCAGGAGAAAATACTGGGCAAAGGTGTGGTTGCAGACGTTTTAGCCTCAGTCTTATCCCCCAGGCGGCTCCACAGTGAGTTGCACCAGAGAAGTTGTCCCATGCAGAGGTGAAGGGGCTGGGCCCTTGACACCCCTGCATCGGTGAGTTATTGGTTCCAGGTCACTGTCCCCCTCGGACAGGCATAAACTCCCAGATGGGGAGGGTCTGTCAGCCAGGGGCCAACTTCTCAGGAGGATCCAGGTGTGAGCCGTTAGCAGCCAACACTCAGAGCTGCTGGGGTGGGAGGGGGGTGGGTACACCTGCTGGTAAAGGAGACCTTATGGGGGCAGCACAGAATCTGCCACATCCAGGCTGCTGAGAGCCGGACAGGGAGGGAGGCTAGGAGGCAGGGTATGAGGGGGCTATTCTGAATATAAGTCCCTGAGCAAAGAGGGAACGGGGATGGCTCAGGACATGCCGGGAGGTGCTCAGATGTGATTTTCCAATTAGGCCAACATAACTGATGGTTATAGAAGTCGGGAGAACGTTACATTTGAGGGAAGGGAGATGGTGCCTAGGAAGGGATGTGAGGGAAGCCCTGGGGTTATCTGGGTGCTGGCTGCACGGTTATGTACGTTTTGAAAAAATCCACTAAGAGTGCCCTTATGATTCGTGTATGTTTCAGTACAACATCCGCACGGGGCCCCGGGGGCTGCTATCGCAGGAAGGCAGGAGTTCATTCCCAGAGAGCATTCCCTGCCCTCGTTTTTCTTCTCACGTGTCCCCTACCTCTTGACACTTCTGAATCTTTTATTTTTTATTACTTTTTTTTTTGCGGTACGCGGGCCTCTCACTGTTGTGGCCTCTCCCATTGCAGAGCACAGGCCCCGGACGCGCAGGCTCGGCGGCCATGGCTCATGGACCCAGCCGCTCCACGGCATATGGGATCTTCCCGGACCGGGGCACGAACCCGTGTCCCCTGCATCAGCAGGCGAACTCTCAACCACTGCACCACCAGGGAAGCCCTGAATCTTTTTTTTTTTTAATCGAAGTGTAGTTGATTTACAATGTTGTGTTGGTTTCAGGTAAATAGCACAGTGATTCAGTTACATATACATATACATATACATATACATATACATATACATATACATATACATATATATATATATATATATATATATACACACATTCTTTTTCAGATTTTTTTCCCTTACAGGCCATCACAAAACATTGAGTAGAGTTCCCTGTGCTCTACAGTAGGTCCCTGTTGGTTATCTATTTTATATATAGTAGTGTGTCTATGGTAATCCCAAACTCCTAATTTATCCCTCCCCACCCCCCTTTCCCCTTTGGTAACCATAAGTTTGTTTTTTATGACTGTGTCGTTTATGACTTCTTAATCTTAACCTTCTCCTCCTCTTTCTTTCACCTCCACGATAAACCTTTTCTCTGCCTTTCTGACCTCTGCTGCCTCCTGCCAAGGTAGTTTCTTAGACTGTCATGTGACTCTTTACTCTGAAAGCTTCAGCAAATCCTTTCCTGACCCCCTGGACCAGATGAGACGCACCTGTGGGTCAGCTCCCTGGTGGTCCCTTCATCCCACTCATCTCGGTTTAAAGCCGCACAGCATGTGTGAGCTCACTTATTGAATGTGGGTCTCCCCATGACACTAGTTCATGAAGGCCAGGACCTGAGACTGCTTTGTTCATCATTTATCCCCAGTACCTAGGAGGATATCTGTTGCCTAGTACATGGTCCACAAATTTGTTGAACAAAATATGGCCTTTAGGCTCTGAGACATAGACTCCGAGTCCCAAGTCCCTTGGGATGAAAAGGAGCTGTACGCTTGGTGCTGGAATGAAGTGAGGGGCCCAGGCGAGGCAAGTCAGCTGGGCAGTGCCGGATGCCCAGGCGTCATTCCCTCAGGGGAGGTGGTAAGCAGTTGAATCGTCTTTGGCCTCCTTATTATATTTTTGTGTTAGCCTGTGAGAAGACCCACCAAAAAGGAACACTGTTAACTTTATTTCCTCTACCTCTTGCCCTCTCTGAATTTTCTCTCCCCGGGGTGGTCTGCAGAGGCCTAGGACAGATGCTTTTGCTGAGACGAATGGCCTGGCCTCTTTGACAGCCCAGGGTGGCTGCTGCAGCCCTCCCTTGACCTGAGCTCACTTGGCAGTTCCAAAGCTCTCTCTTTGAGGCAGAGCCTCTAGGCCAGCAGTTCGCAACTGAAGCCAGTTCTTGCCCCCAGGTGTTTTGGCAGTTCCCACTGCAAAGAATTATCCTGCCCACGATGCCGATGGTGCCCAGACTGAGCCTGCGGCAGGCCAGGCCAGGGCTTGCCATCGGGCGCCACCTCCAGCCTGGGAAGCAGGTGTACCTGAGAGACCTTTTTTTTTTCCCTCTGAAAGGACCCTGGAATAAGTATCCTCGTTTTTTTCCCAGTTGCAATTCACTCAGCCTCCCCACTCAGCTATATGTCATTCAGCCTCCCTGGCCAGAGCTGCTCTGTGAGAGGCGTGGACATCCAGGAGGAGGCCCTTCAGCCTGTTTTCTGCAGAGCCTTGTGGAACCCTGATGGAGGCCTGTTTCCAAGGATGGGAGCTATAGTACTGCCTTTGCAACCCAGGCCAGGGCTGGGCAGGGACCCCCTGCCTCTTGTCATCTCCATCTCCATCCTTCTTACCAGTCCTCCTCCCACCCCTGCCTTCCACCATCTCCCCCATCACCCGGAGATTAATGTGATAATTGCCATGTGTGCCTGTTTACGCAGGGAGTGGGTGCACTCACCACCCCCAGTCAGGCAGGTTCCCAAAGGAACACATTCCCACTGTGTCAGGGCTGGTACCCGCTGAGCACTCCCTGTGCAGGGTGGGCCGCCACCCCCGACCGCTTTCTCTGTCATCAGCCCCATCCTGCGCACGTGTGCGCGTGTGTGTGTGTCACTCAGGGAATCAGCAGGTGAGAGAGATGGAGGGTAGCCTGCTTGCCAAGTCTAGGGGCTTGACTGGGTCGGTGGGAGGAGAATCAGCATCTTAAATAAGAGGACGTTGCCCGAAGAAAAGCGCTCTCATGTACTGCCTGCCACGGAGCGGGTGTTCCATGAATGGTGGGGAGGAGGAAGCTGGTACTCTGTGTGCAGCTGTCTTTGCAGTGAGGGGCTGGTTTACACTTCAGCTGCTCCACAACAGCGGTCTGGGCAGGGAAGGGTCTGCTCTCCTGGGGCCAGAATCCAGTGGACCATGTTTGGAAAGCTGTAGGTCTCCTTCCCCGGGATCTTGCAAAGAGGACTTAGCACAGCTGTCCCCTGGCCCTGAAGGAAGAGTTGCTAGGGAGAATGAAGTGTGATGCTCCCGCAGGCAAGGCGCTTGGGAGAGTCACAGAAGCAGGGGGTACAGGGGAGACAGAAGGAAAGGGAGAGGCTCTCCCTCTCACACAGGCAGCCCCTCCTCTGTCCCGTGTCCTGCGGTGTCACAGACACACATGCCCACCCCAGAGGGAACACAGTCACAACTCTGCAGTTGAACTGGTACCTTTCTGCTTGGCGCTCCTGAGTCCCACCTCATATGGTATCAGGGCACTTGCTGGCTTCAGAGTTGTCGATTACTTTCTTCTTTTTTCATCTCAAAGGACACTTCAGTAGTTGTCTCTCCTACACTGGACAGTTTTAAGGTTTTAATAACGATGAATCAGAAGGAGATTGAAGGCTCTAATCAGCATGAGAAAGAACCTTGCCATTTTGGAGGAGGGAAGCATGAAGTCCTGGGCTTGCCCACTTCCTGCTGAGGTGTGTTCCCCTGTCCTGGTGGCCTTGTCATCGATCCACTGACAGGCATGGGAGGTGGGGGTGTGAGGCCACCTGGAGAGGAGGAACGGGAGGGGCTGAGGGAAGAGGAAGCTGGAGGGAGAGGCGGAAGGTGTAGAGAGGGTAGGGCAAGTCTATTAAAAGGTTTGTGAATAATCTCGGGGAGCTGTCAAGCTGCTTTCTCCAGAAGAACCTTGTAAGCTGTCAGTCATCCTTAATGACCCCCTAGGGTTATTAACCCTCTAGCCGCTGGTGCTGGGGTCCTCCCAGATATTCTTTTTCTCCTTCTCTTCCCTTTCTCCTCTGTTCTTCTCATCTAACAGGACCCAGTACCATGGTGGATGACTTTTGTTTTTTCTTTTAAAGCAATTCAGACAAAGCTTGGGGAGAATATCAGAATGAATTTTGTTGGGCATATTTTAAACACGAGAATCATCTTACTCAAATTGTGGTCAGTTATTGATTGGTTGAGCATCTATGTGTGCCAAACACTTTGTCAGATGCCAGATACAGAAATGAGCAGACAGTGGAGGCTCTTGCCTTAATGTAGGTTAAAGCGAAACCAAAACATTCTCGCAGCGCACTGAGTAAAAGGACCCTCTGCATCAGCAGCATTTTAGAGAATTGGGAAGCACATTCCAGACTCGGGGCCTGTGAGGGAAGTCCTTCTCTCCCTGTATTTCACAGACTGTATTTCCTGATATGTTAATAGATTGCCGTTGAAAAGGAGGTTTTGTAATCAAGGAAGCGTAAGAAATGATGGAGGAAATAAAGTTAATAATGTTCCTTTTTGGTGGATCTTCTCACAGGCTGACACGAAAATATAATCTGCTGTGTTTCCCCAGTTTCTTTGGTTCCAGAAGCTCATTTTCCACAGAACCCATGAACATCTTACAGATTGCTAGCAACGAGGAGAACACAATTTGGGAATTGTTCTTCACTGTGCAGCATCTCTGGCAAATAGTCACCCAACCGAAGTTGCTCTAGCCATCCTCAAAACGTAGCACCGTCACTCCTGGGACCAAAAACAGATTCAAAGTCACAATTTCATCATTGCCATTGCTGACACCAACAAATGTGTATTGGCAGCTGAGCCGTGATCTGGGTGCTGGGAGCAGACTCAGTTCTTGCTGCCGAAGAACTCTCAGGGTGGGGCTGACTGTCTGAGCCATGGGGTGAATGAAACTTGTTGATCTGGAGCACCACCGGTGAACCATCCGCGCTAACCAGTCTTTACAAAATGTTGCATTTATAGTCATGGATCAAGATAGAGCTAGTTATACAAAGATCATTCAGTCCATCCTGTAGCTCACAGGAAGAACCATGTCTCAGTTATCTCAGAAAAACTAGCTTCCTATGTCCATTCAAACCCCCTGTGGCCCTTGGCATCTAATTCTTCTGCATCTTCCTTCTGATATCAGGAGAAATTTTCTCTGCGGTCTGACCCGAATCTGCCCTGCTGACATTTGACTGAGCAGACCTGGTTGAACCAAAGAGCCTAGATCTTATACACTGAAATTGGCAGGTCTCTGCTTTTGTTCATACAGTTCAGAAGGTGTTTGTTTGTTTTTAACTTTTATTCTGCTTCATTTGCAAACGTATCTCTCTGAACAGCATAGGGGCAAGACAAAAAGACACGAGCTTGGTGAAAGAGGTTGCCTTAGAAGCTATTTTTTAATGGAAAAATCTACTGTACAGTGATAGCTGCCATGATTAGTGGGAGGCTGTATTTTATAGACTGACATATTTGAATGGGAGGCAGAAGGAAAATGAGATAATTTGGGGAAAAACAAGATAGAATGTCATAGAAGTCCATGGGAAGCAGGAAGACAATGAATCAAAATATGTTTGCAAAGGTAGTAGTGAGAGGGAGAAAAAGGTAACTCACGGGGATAAGAAACACTTTGCAATAGAAATTCCGAGTTCAGATCTGCATTTCACTAATTTAGCTGCGAATTTTAGGCATGGCGTTGGATTTGGATGGCCTTGTTTCTCCAGTGAATTGGGAATAAAATATCTTTGCAGAAACTTTTGAGTTTCAAAGAGGTATTAAAGTTTGTGTGTGAGGGGTGGAGTGGGATTGGGGGGATTCAAAGCCCTGTATATGTAAAATGCAATTCAGGTGGACTTGTTAGGAAGATTTGGGGTTGATATCGTGAGGAGAGACAGTCAAGGCAAAGCTTAGTTGAGAGGTCCATGTGTTAGGACTTTTCAGAATTCTCCAAAACTGTTTAAAGGTCCTTAATGAGACATCCTGCTGAGAGTTGCTTTATGTTTTTTTTTTTTTTTTTTTTGGCTAAGACATGTCGTATAATCCTCCCTCAGCCCCCTACCATTCAAGGGCCTTACGTCTCACTTGTGGTATAAGAATCCAGTATATGGGTTTCCATGCGGTTTTTAGTTCACTGTGTGTTCACATTAGAGAGAGCGCAAGGGATCACTCTTCAAATCTAGATTTATTCCTTCTTTTACCAGAGCCTTCCCAGGGCCAGGCCTGATCTAGCTCTGTACTATTGGACTATGATGGAGGAAGGAAAGCCAGAGCCCAGGGTCACGAGCTGAGCAGGATGTGGGTGACATTAATCTCTCCCAAGCAACCTGTCAAGGTGTTTGCCAGCATCCCTGGAATACAGTGATGGACACAGCCTGCCACAGTCGTTTGAGAACTTGCCCAGTTTAGAGTACAAAGGCTTAGAACCCACATCACCAAACACGGTAAAACCAGTGATTATTTGCATGATCTTAGAAAAGTATTTTACCTTTCTGGGTTCAGTTACCTGCCGAGTGAGGGTGTTAGACCCTTCCAATTCAGGATGTTATGTGTGGCTGACACGGTGCCCTTCACAGCGTACATGGAGAACATGAGTTAATCTACAACCACATTAAATTGGGAGTGAAGTGAGGCAGCGTTTAACCGTATTGCACTGTGCTTTTTCATCACCCTAAATGTGCTGCAGGAACAGAGGCCTTCACCTGGCGGGTGGTTCTGATGAAGCATTAAGGAACCATTTTTCTTCCTTTCAGACCAATGATGCCTTAGGAGCCACCTGGAATTGGCTGTACTTCATCCCACTGATCATCATTGGATCCTTCTTTGTTCTCAACCTCGTCCTGGGAGTGCTTTCTGGGTAAGCCAAATGTCTCTCTCTCCTTTCTAACGATAAACTAGTGTTCCTGACTCCTTGCGGATTCATTCATGTAACCTTCATCAACTGGGCAGCCCCTATGTGCTAAAAGCTGTTCTAGATTCTGGGAAGGCAGTCGTGAACCGTTGTTTTAATCATCTTTAGTGTTCTTAGGAACTGAAAAGTCTTTAGACTGGTACAACCTTGAACATGGTAGCTAACGCAAGTCCATTTATCCATCCATCCTTTCATTCTGTCACTCAGCAGAGACCTTCTGTGTCAAACACTGTGCTGGTTGATAGACATATGATGTTTAATAAGAAACAGGCTTTACCCTCAAAAGGTTCTTACTCTATTGTGTATCAGACATCAGATTCCATATCTGTGGCTTGAATTAGTATACATCAGTTAACAAGTACTGAACGTTCAATGCCATCACAAAGAGCACATAAAGTATAAGGCACGGTTTCTGCCTTTAAGAAACTTACGTTTTGCTGAGAAGACAACACAACCACTTGAAACAGGGAACAGGAGTTCTTTTACTGACTAATATAAGATACAGTTCATTTGTTTGGGGGAAGGGACAAATCTATATAGTCTGAAGCTATCAGAAATGGTTTCATAAAGGATTGGGATTTTGCTTGGGATACAAAATATGTAATAGAATAAAATAGAATATATGGGAGTGAATATTCCAGGAAGTTGAGCACCACACCATAAGCAAACATGAAGAAATGGGATTCGTCATGGAGAGTGAGGAGACTAGAATGCAACCAAATTTAACTTGAGTGGAAATTTCATTTGGGAATTGAAAGGCTAAAATAGGAGGGCTAAAACAGGGCCTTAGAGAGGCTTTCATTTTTCTGAGCAAAACTGAACATAATCTCTTGTCTGAATGGCAGACATTCTTGAAATGGAAATTTATAAGGTGGTCCTTCTCTTTAAACGTGGCAGATTGAACCAAGTTGGACATCTCTTATAAGTCCACTAACACAGGAAGTAAATATTGAAAGGACACAGTGACAAAGAGAACAGGAGAGGGTATGAAAATAGATGAAAGATGTCAACAGAACTTTTGAAGCCAGTAAATGGTAACTAATCTAGTGGCAAGAAAAGCTGAGGTTACACTGCCTCCAGCGAGGAATGCCAAGAAAAAAGCAAAATGAGAGAAAGGCTCATGAATTGAGGCACCAGGTATGTCTAAAAGCTGGGGTATGGGGGGGATTCTAGAACAAGAGGATTTTTCCCAGTTCCTAGATGCATTCTCCCCGGTACCTTAGATCTCTTCCCCCAGACACTGCTCACAGGTGCCTGTCCCACCCAACCCCCGCACCCCCCCCGCTCCCCACCCCCCCCGCCACCAGCCAAAGTTAGAAGACTTCCTCTCTGAGGAGGCTGAACCAGAGAAGCGTGGAATAGTAACATCAGGGTGGGGTTGATATTCTGTACTGAAAACGGGAGTGTTACATGAAAGTCCACAAACTGAACGTCATGCTCCCAGCCCACTTCTGCTTGGCTCTCAAAAATGTAGCAATGTGGTGGAGTTCACAGCCTTCCCCTATGGGGGAACTACCCATCTGAAGAGAAAAGATGTCCGTATCCTGATATTTGAGGGTAATCAGAGAAATGGTCCCATCCCTCACCTTCAGTGAGGCTCACCATATTAGTTTCCTGAGGCTGCCCCAACAAATTACCACAAACTAGGTGGCTTAAAAGTGTGAGAGAAATTGTCTCATAGTTCTGGAGGCTAGAGGTCCAAAATCTGGCAGGGCCATGCTACCTCCAAGGGCTCCACGGGAGAATTTCTTTGCTTCCTCTTCTAGCCTCTGGTGGCTCCAGGCATTCCTTGGCTGTGGCTGTGTCACTCCAGTCTCTGCCTCCATGGTCAAGTTGCCTCCTTCTCTTCTGTCTAGAATCTCCCTTTGCCTCTCTCTTATGAGGACACTTGACATTGGATTTAGGGTCACCTGGATAATCCAGGATGACCTCTTCATCTCAAGATCCTTAACTTAGTTACATCTGCAAATATCCTTTTTCCAAATAAGGGAACATGCACAGGTTCCAGGAATTAGGATGTGGACCTATCTTTGGGGGAGGGGGCCACCAGTCAAACCACTACACCCAGCATTCTACAAGCCCCAACCATTCCTGCAGGAATTTCCAGTAAGCCTTTTGTGCTTTGCTCTTAAATATAAACACACAGCTAGGGGTCATCAGCATTCAAAGAAAAGGTCCAACACAAAAGACAAAATCAAAATAATAAATAGGAAAAAGGAACTTGAGGGAACATGAACAATGCAGGGAGCGGAAGATAACTTTTTAAAAGTATAATTGATATCAACAGAGATAGAAGAGAAATTATTTTATCTACAAGGCGGCAGATTGCTATAAAAAAAGAGAACATTTAGCAGTTAAGAAGAGCTCTTGGAAATTAATGTAAAATAATTAGTGTAAAATTTATATTAATGTAAAATTAATTAATGTAAATATATTAAAGTGTAATAAAAATAAATAGTAAACGGTTGGATTATAAAGTTGATGAAATCACCCAGAAAGTAGAACAGAAATAAGAAAATTAGAGGATTGGTTCAACATTGAACTAATAAGAATTCCATAAAGAAAATAGGGAAATGGAAAGGAAGAAATTAACAAAGAAAAATACCAAAAATGTTCTCAGAACTAATAAACTCATACCGCCAGATTAAAAGATCGGTTGAGACACGTGCAAGGATATTCTTTCTAGCATTAGTTTTTGATGGTGGGGACTTGGAGACAACCTGGGTACCTATAACTAGGAGAGTAGTTAGGTGGACATAACTCTTGGATGACATACTATGTGACAGTCAGGAGCAACAAAGACCATGTACATGTTTAAAACAGAGTTTAGTGAAAACAAGAAGGAAACAGTATAATACCATCCACATAAATTAAAAAATACATGTACACATAATATACAGTTCGTAAAAATTCATTCAGATAAAAACTATACATTGAATATAGTGTAATGGTTGTTTGTATGGCAAGGAGATGGGAGGTGGGTGTGGAGAAAAAAGGGAACAAGTGAGTTAATAATAAAAATGCCAACTGAGCACTCAACACAACAGCTGAGAAGAGACTACACCAAGATAAACCATGACATTTCAGAGCATCTGAGTAAAATAATATTCTGGAAGCTTCTGGTGCTTAGTAAGGAGATGAATTTTATCTATAAAGAATCAGGAATTAGGATGGCTTTGGACAGCTCCATGACATTGAAAGTTAGAAACCGATAGAGTAGTTCCTAAAAAATTTTTTGGAAAAAAATTTCCAAGATAGAATGTTTATACCTAGCCCAAATAGCAATTATCTGTGAGGATGGAATAGCAATATTTTGAGACACTTTCTCTGAAGAAGTTACTGGAGAATGTGAGTCACTAAAAATAAAGAATTAATTGAAGAAAGAGAAGGACCCCGAGACCCATGGAAACAAGGGATTCATTAGAGAGAAAGAAAGGAGATTTCCAGGATGATGATGAAGGGAACTTAAGGATAATAACTGTCAGAAGGCCTAGTGAGCAGCAAGTTCAGATTTGAGTAGGATGACAGAGGGCTCTAAAAATACGTTTAAGAAAACAATGAAATTAATATGTTTCCCAATGTGTATTATTCTACCTACAAGAGTTTAAGTTTTTCTAAAACTATGTATATGAGTATATAAATATTTACATGTATTTGCACACACACACACCAATCTAAGCAATTAATTCCACAAAATACAGAAGTGTTACCACTAAAGTAATATAAGCAAAGTAAGTACTCTATACTGCTCAGCTGTCAATCAGACGTACATTGTTCACACTGGATTTTGAGATAGCCCCTATGGTGCTATAATTGCCTTAAGAGGATGGGGGAGAATAAAGATGGGGGAGGAGAAGGGAATGTCAAAGACTAAAATCTTAGGTTCTACAGTGGGGAAGTCCTTAAGTGATAACTAAAAGTGAAATATCAAGAAAGAACAGTTGTGTAAGTATAATATTTATAAAATTGGAAACGGATACTAGAAGAACCAGGTAAAAGAGTTATAAATGGTTGCCTTGGGGAGTCAGATTCAGGGGTGAGAAGGGGTGAGGCAGTGGGCTGCTATTTTTTCATTACAAGCTTTAAAAACTTTTGACTTTAAAACTCAACATGCATGACTTGGAGAAAAATAGAAATTAAATTTTAAAATTACTGCACACACACGAAAAGTGCAGGATGAAAGGAGTGTATAAGACTATTCATCTAGCATCATCGGGGGAGGATTGGCCTGGAGAGAGACCAGATACAGGAGGATTAAGGAGGAAACAGCCATATTAGTCAACTCTGTGGTACTAAGAGCCTTGGGTGACTTGTGAAATGGTTATGAAGGAAGGACAAGAGACAGTGTGAAGAAGTTCTTAATAGTGTATGTCTTGAGTGGAGAGTCATAAGACATAATGCGATTTCTTATGTATGTACTCATTCAGTGAGCATTTATTGACATCCCTTACGCTCAATAGGTAATTCTCTCCACATAGCCTATAGCTACAAGTCACCTGCTCTACCTCAATGACTGCCCAGGAGGGACCTGACCATAGACTTCTTTCTTCTTGTATTTCTACTGAGGGGATAATCTCTTGTTTGTATAATCTTATCCGACATTCTTTGTCCTTACTTGTCCACGTTTTAGTTGAGAAAATTCAAGTCAGATTCTCACTATTGAATAACAGGTCATTGATATTCCAGATAAGGTTCCAGTGTGGGTTGAGGATGTGTCATAACAGAGCTGGAAATGGGACAGAGCACTGCCCTGAAACACAATTCCTGTCTGACCGTGTCCACTCTGATGGACTAGCTCTAGTTTGGAATTGCATCTTTGAATTCTCCTACATGCTTCTCTGGGTGGGAAAGCATGGGAGGTTGGGGGAAATGGGAGCTTGGGCATCTGACAGTCACGGGTGAGATCCTACCCCTGCCGCGTGTTAGCATCGTGCACTTGGACAAGTTACTCTGAGCCTGCTTCCTCCTCTGTGAAATGGGATAGCCATAGCCCTCTCCCAGGCAGAAGCCTAGCCCAGGTCTGGCATGGAGTAGCCGTCAGCTCTTACACCCTTTGATATTATCGATGTTCGTTTACTCTGCCTGTTAGGTGCAGGTGGCTATCATCTGAGTAGCAGCCTGTGATGTTGGGCTTGAACCTGCCGCGAGGCCATCAGTTCCTCTCTGACCGGGAGGCGGCCTCCTCAGGCTGGGAGATGAAACAGAACTGCATGGCATGTGCCTCCTTAGCACTCCTGGAGAAGCCTAGGAAGTGATAGCAGCAGCTGGGAACAGCTGGTGTGAATAAATTCCAACATTTCAAAGAGTGTTAACAATAGGGGCCTTACAGGCCGGGGTTGGAATATTTCTGTCCTGGTTTCTTTTTCTCGTTCTGATGCTCAACATGTATTGGGTTTCACTGGTGTCTGCAGAGGGTTCGGCAGCAGCTAGTTCTGTGTACAGGGCTGTGGGGGTGGGGTGGGGGGGGCATGGGCTCTCTCTCCTGCTTTGTCTGGTTCTCACATGCCCCTGGAGGGGATAGAGGCGTTCTCCTTTGAGTAAGAGGTTGCTTGGGAGCTGCACTCATAAGCCAGGGAAAAGCTCTGAAGGTTTTATCTCTGGGATACATGTTCCCAGTGACCTGCAGGCAGTTTGAACATTAGGTACCGAGGTTTCCTAAAGCAGGGAGAAGGCAATGGAAGGAGGAACCCCTCTGCCGGGCAAGTGAAGGAGAGTCTGGTGAGTGGGGGCAGGCAGCCCATACCGGTGCTTATGGCCCACCAGGTGTGGAAGTGATGGTTGCACCTGTCCCAGGGGCATGGGCCTAGGTGGGAGGAGGGCTCAGAGGTCTGTTCGTCAGTTTCAGTGTATTTAAACAGGAAGTGTGGATAGAAGCTTTGTAGCATTTTTACTTGTCTCAGAGGAAATGGGATTTGATGAAAACCATTAGTTTAGGCTTGAAGAGAAGCAGAGCTTCCTGTCTCCATGGGAACAAAACAGGGCTGCTTAAGTACATCCTGAAGTGCAGTCAGGGGCTACAGGGCAGAAGGCTCATGCAAACAGAAAATGACCCTTATCCCATCGCCTCTACTCTCTGCTCCCAGGGCTTCTGGAGAGAGGGAGGTAGGCTTGGGGGAGCAGCTGTGCTATCTCCAAACCAGGGCAGGGACAGCCAAGCCAGGGACTGCTTACGCATGCACACAGGGAACATGTATGTAAAGCATGTCATAGTGTTCAGAGCACCTTTGCTTTGGTAGACACTACCTTTATTTACAGATGGGAAGAGGGCGGTTTAGAGCTGCTAACCCCCAAGTTGCTGGCAGAGGTGTGGCCAGAGGTAATAATTTCCCACCTTCTGGTTAGGGACTTGTTTTAATACACCTGCACCAGGTGGCCTCCATCCAGGAATACTGGCACCCAGTGTGGCACAACTAGAGCAAGTTGGCCAGTGGTTAACCTAGAATATCATCCTGACCATACAGATGTTGGTACGAGTTTTAATCTGCACCTACATTGAAGCATGTACTTATTCTCATACACTGGTCTTCAGTACACAATGTGACCTGGTACATACAAGGTAGGAGATGCCAAGGCCCACTGTCCAGGTCCTCTTGCCCTCAAGACTAACAGGGAGTGGTGGACTGTCCGTATAAGAGGAGGAATTCTTCTGGTCGCCTCTCTTGAATGAGTGGAGTGGCTCCCATGACTGGCAAGATGACTGTGGTCCGTCTGTCTTGTCACCAGCTCCTTTGACGATTCAGTGCAATTCAGCAAAAGCTGATTGTGTGGCTACTGTGCTTGAGACACCACGCTAGACTCTGAGATTACAAAGATGAGTAAAAGAGATTGTAGATTAATTAAGGAAATCATTCAAAATACATGTAATGGTGTCTAAATTCAATAGATCCAGAATTCTAGCACTATCAAAAGTTAAAGGTTCATATGTCACGTATTTTGGGCACCTACTATCTTGTGAAGCATTGCTGAGAATACAAAGGTGAGTAGGACCTAGGCCCTGTCCACAGGCAAGAGGCTAATGAATGTACCTTCAATATTAAATGTTGGATATCCTGACTCACCTGCCATTGCTTCCCTCTGGATGTTAGGAGGCGGCACTTGAGCATTTCCCAGGCCTGACTTGAGATAGGAATGGCTGGTGGTCTTAAGAAGGAAATTGTTCATGCCCGGATCGGTGGTCCAGATGAGCGCTCTGAGGGTTTGGTGGGTATCAGTTTGGCCTGTGTGTGATCTTCCCGAGGCAGACTGACATCGAAGGAGACTGGGTAAGATAAGCGTGTGCATGGACCACACGGTAATTCTCCTGCCAGGATTCCAACACTGGAATCGACTGGGAGGAATTCAGCGAGCCGGTCCTGAGTGCTTGCTGTATGTCATTTGCTCCTAGGGCTGGGAATGAGATCAGACAGGGACAGAGAGCTGCTACCCTCAGGGAGCTTGTAGTCTAGGTGGAGAGGTAGAGAGATAGCACAGGGTGAACATTTATATTAGATGGGGACAAGGATCAGGCAGGGCCACCTGAAGGTGACATTGATGCATTCTTTTGAAGAATGAGTAATGGCCAGCAAGAAGAAGGGAAGAGGACTTTCCATCAGGTCGGTAGTCAGGAAGATGTATAATGAGAGGCCATTGTGAGTGACTGGAGTGAAGCATGTCGGGGGCTGTAGCGGAGGTGAAACTAGAGGCAGCGGCTCATCATGCAGGGCCCCTCCTGTGGGCTAAACCTGAGTTCAAACCTGACCCCTAGAGCTCGTGGCGGGGGGTGGTTCTCAAGCTTAGCGGGGAAGACAGCCAGTTTGCATTTGAAGATGATTACCCTGGAGAAGCGAGATTAGAGGCAGGGAGACATGTTTGGAGCAACAGATGAAGAAAGAAGCAGAGAAGCAGTGAGGCAGAGGGGAGTGGTGATGGAGAAGGTGGACCAGATCCAGGAGGTGTTGGTGGGATGGGATCTGCATGACTTGGTGACTGTGTGGGTGTGTTTGAGTGTGTACTGGGGGTGGAAATAAGAGGGAAGCGTCTTGGACTACTTCTAGATTTTTTAAAAGTTTTTTTATTGAAGTATAGTTGATTTACAATATCGTGTAAGTTTCAGGTGTGCAGCACAGCGTATGTATATATACAAACACACACATGCACACATATATATTCTTTTCCAGATTCTTTTCCCTTATAGGTTATTACATAATATTGAGTATAGTTCCCTGCGCTATACAGTAGGTCCTTGTTGATTATCTGTTTTATACATAGCAGTGTGTATATGTTAACCCCAGCCTCCTAATTTATCCCTCCCCTAACCCCTCTTTCCCCCTTGGTAATCATAAGTTTGTTTTCTGTCTGTGAGTCTCTTTCATTCGGAATTGAGCCACTAGGTGGTCGAGGGAGAAGACAGGACAAAGAGGTTTTGAGGGAAAGAGTTTAGGTTTTGTACCTATAGGGTTTGAGAAAGCGTAACGCATTTTACACCTTTGGCGAGTTCACAGCAGTAGTGTAGGGTTTGTTTTAGGTTGATTTTTTTTAAGCTGTAATTTATTGAGACTGTGCTATGCACCAAGCATTGTGCTAATCTCATGACACATATTGTTTCATTTAATCCTCACCATGACCCTTGAGTTAGTACTATCTTTTATAAATAGGATAGCTGTGACGGGAAGGTTCGGTAATTTGCCTAAGCTCACAGAGCAGCAGGTTCAGAATTTGGATGGAGGTCTGGCTGGACCCCAATACATCTTGCATATAGTTTAAATGTCCTTGTTAAAAGGAATTTATCTGGGATCTAGTATCGCAGAACTCGATGGAAATGAAGGGGCCCTTGGTGGCTGGTGGGACATATAGAGCTTTCCAGTCCTGCAGACAGAGATTTCATGTCAAACACCTGTAATGACCAGAGTAGAGTGTTCATATCTCCCACCTTGACTGGAAGCATGCTCCTGGATGAGTTGCTTGCCCATGGGACTCCCACATAAAGCTCTGAGGGTTTGTGGAAAGAGTCTGCATTTCCCCAAGAAGCTGTTTTGTGTATCAGTTGTCAGAGTTGTACCCTAGAGTGTGATAAAAATTATTTGAGGCAGAAGGGACTATAAGTGTAGTTTACTCGTGGCCTCCATGTTATAACCGAAGAAGCCTGACCAGAGAGTGAAGAGACTTTCTGAAGTCATACGCAGCTATTTAGCGGCAGATCTTGACTAGAACCTAGTCCTCTGGTTCCCTGTTCAGAGTGCTTATTTCCTCTGCACAAATGGGGATAGCTTAGTAGTAAATACAGACTCTGTAGAGAGCGTACCTGGGTTTGAATCCCATGTCCGTCACTTGTCATCTGCATGACCTTAGGCAAGGTGCTCCACTTTTCTATACCCTCGATGACCCGATGGCAAACAAGGATTCTAGGATCCACCATGTAGGATTGTCGGGGAAACTAAATCAGCTCATTCACGTTAAGTGTTCAGTACCTGGGAGATAGTAAATACTTAATCAGTGTTAGCTCTGAGTAGCAGGTTTCTTCTCTCCAGACCTTGGTTTACACCTCAGTAGGTAGGGCTGGAAAAGAGTCATTTTTACTTTACCAAGTCCCCCCATTGAGTCAATTAGCATGAACTCGGGTGTTTTCAGATGCCACTGGTAGGGCTGACCATGCGTGGCCCCCTGTTCCCTAGAGGGAATAGTAACGATGGATCATTGGACCACACCCCTGTACCTCCACATGTGGCCATCACCTTGGACACTATACCTCTTGCAGTTTCTTAGCAATGCCCTCTGCTCCTGTGGTCTGGAGTAAGCCTTGCCCCCTTAGTTTTCCTTGTCGAATTCCTGCTCATCCCTCATCACCTGTTTCAGCTTTGACTTCCTTCATGAGATCTTTCCAGATCCATACCACCACTCCCATTCTGCAGTTAGGATTAAAATCTTTCTCCCATATGCTCTTATAGCACTATGTACCTGTCCATTAGAACCTATTACTCAGTATAACATTACACTATTTTGTTATGTCATTTAATAATAATAATAATAATAATGCTAAAGAAAAGAGCTAACATTTATTGAAAGCTCTCTCTCTGCCTGATACTGTGCTAAATACTTTATACACATTATTTTGATTAATTTTATAACAGCCTCACGAGTAAGGTAGTATTGTTAACCCCATTTTATAATAAATGAGGAAATGGAGGCTGAGAAAGTTTGAGTCTTAAATATGACTTATCAGGGGGCAGAACTCTCCTGTCCCGCCCAGGATGCACTGTCTTCCTTGTATTGGAGTTATGAATGTCCCTGTCACCTGTTAGGTTTTATTTCTTTTTTTTTTTTTTATTGTTCTTTTTTTTTTTTTTGGCTGCATTGGGTCTTTGTTGCTGCGAGTGGGGGCTACTCTTCGTTGCGGTGCACGGGCTTCTGATTGCAGTGGCTTCTCTTGTTGCAGAGCATGGGCTCTAGGCACACAGGCTTCAGTAGTTGCAGCACGCAGCCTCAGTAGTTGTGGCACACGGGCTTAGTTGCTCCGCAGCATGTGGGATCTTCCCGGACCAGGGATTGAACCCGTGTTCCCTGCATTGGCAGGTGGATTCTTAACCACTGAGCCACAGGGAAGTCCAGGTTTTATTTCCTATGTTGGAGATGGCTTTCCACATAATTGGACCTCTCTTAACATCTTAGTGCCTTATCTTGTGCTCAGTACATAATTGCTGAATTGAAGGGAAACCAACTAACACCAGGCCCCTCTTAGAAGATTTCTTACCCCCTTGTGGCATTCTGGAGAATAATACTGCAGAGGACTATGAAGAGGCTGGTATCTTGAAAGTCAGGAGCACAGTCACTAGCATTGGAGATCCAGGCGAAAGCCCAAGAGAGGCTGTTTACTTTGCAGAGTGGTGGTCCCTGCTTGCATCTAACAGGTGTTACAAACATGCAATTGTCACATACTGAACATTTTTTCACATAGCTATTGATTTTTTTCTTTTAGTTAATTGCTCATGTCCTTTGCCCATTTTCCTCTAGCCATATTTATCTTTTTCACATGAACTTAAAATTTCTATTTATATAGTGAGGATATTAATCCATATAAATCACATGTGGCAAATATTTAGGGAACAATCACTTAAGGATAGTTAAAGCTGTCATCCTAGTGGGAATTGTGGGCAACTACGTCTGTTGGAAGCACAGAAAGACTAAAGCAGTTATTCTTTTCTTTTCTTTTCTTTTTTTACCGTAGAGCACTTCATTTAGAAAGCATTTCATGGGTATTCATTGGTTTAATTCTCATAGTGACTCTAGGAACTGTCTTGTTATTTTACAAGTAAGGAGACTGAAGTTCAAAAATGAGCAAGCGACATGCCTTAAATCCTAAATCTAAGGGTGTGGTGTTCTGACCCTTAGTCCAATGCCCCTGGTTACACAGACCACTTTTTCCCATTCTGGAGTTGGGTATTGCCAGTAGAATCTTTGCTGCTCAGCTTCTATTCAAGACAGAGCGGTGTGATTTACATACATGCTCCAACAAACCACAAAATGCTCTTTTGAATTTAGTTATTAGGTTGACAAATATTTATTGAGCACTTACTATGTGCCAAACACTGTTCTAGATGCTGGAATTGAAAAATCCCTCCCCTCATGTAACTTATATTTTTGTGTTGCACATGTAATCTCTGTTTTCTAGACTATTACTCCCCATTTTAAGATGTACTAATATGAAGACGTATAATCAGTGCCAATACCCTGAAATCACACTTGTTGATAACTTTATGAGCTGAGATTGTGAATGTGAAATGTAATGCTTTGAGAAGAAAAAGGCTCTAGGTCTCTTTTATTGTTTAAAATTTGTTCCCTCTCAAAAGTCAAGCTCTAGTGCACTCTTTTATTTATCTGGGGGAGCAGGGGCTGCACTGGGATAGATGGTTCTGAGGGCCTGGGCCAAGGTGGGAGGATCATTGTCTGAATATGTGTGTGGTGGGGATGGAGCAGTGAAGTCATATCTGGTAGAAACTAACAATCTTATCAAGAAAGGTCAACTCCGAGAGGCAGGGTCAAAGTGTTAACAGAAAAATAATAGAGAAATCAGTGAGTACGACGGTCAAGATAAATCATCAGAACAAGGTACTGTTTTACGTGGACTCATACTTTTTCTAGAGCAATTTGAACATTAGACCTGGAATTCATTAGGTGCCTTTTTGGTGATGAAGACTACAGCTAAATATAAAAATGCCTCTATTCTCTGTTGAAGGATCTTTCATGCATTAAATTTTTAGTTGGCCAAGTTCTTAGGTGGCTGAAACAATACTGTTATCTCCTCTGCCATAACCTGAAAAACTAGGTTCGAGATTCATTCTCGAACACTCTGATACCTTTATTTATATATGTGTGTGTACATACATACATTTGTACACACACACACACAAATATACACACACATTTATATGCATACACACATACACACACGTATTTCCACACATGTACATGATGCTTATATTCATGCTCACACTTTATATACATGCTGTATTCCAGTCTTTGCTCCTCCATATAGTACTTAAGGACCCTGTAGGTGACTATACAGTTCTCTGAACTTGCCTTGTACAGTGTACACTGTATTGCACACTTGCACACTATATTTAAGCCTCTTTTAAGACTGTTTCTGTCTTAAAATCCCATTTAAGTTATCTGTTTTTCAGAGGAGGAGCTAATTTGTGTTTAATAAAATAATATAATATAAAGTTATATTTAAGAAGATGGCTTATTACCAGGCCAGCCTGGATTTAATTCACCCATCTGCTACTAAGCTCCAAAAGGGATATTTTCACTTGGGTATCCCTTACATGTCTCAAACTTAGGATGCTCTAAACTGAATTCATTGCCTCATTCCCCTACTCCACCACTAAAAACACCCACTACTCTTCCATACCCTCCCTCTGTTATCTATTATCACTTTAGTAATCCAAGACAGTAACCTTAGTTAACCTTAGTCCTTTCGTTTTACTTATTCTCTGCATCTAGTTGCTCATCAAGACCTACTGATTCCCCCTTTGAAAGGTTTCATGAGCTGTATCCTGGACTGTAGCAATTGCCTCTTTAAGTGCTCTGCCTACTCTAATGCAGCCTTCTCTCCATGATCAAAGCAGTCTTTCCTAACTAGACATCTAATTACACAGTTTGTGTACCTTAATTATTTATAATGGCTTTCTATTGCCTAAATAATAGGATAATTTATGTGTTCATTTGTTCAGTTTTTCAACAAATAGGTTTTGTGCTTCTACTGTGCCAGAAAGTGTTCTAGAAACTGGGAATATAGCAGAGAACAAAACAAAAAGTCCTGCCCTTGTGGAGCTTGAATTCCAACACGGGGAGACTCTAAGTTGTTTATTCTCATTTAGGTAAATAAGACAAACACTGTACTCTAAAAGGAATGCTTCAGATGACAAAGATGTCTGTTTTCCCTAGTTTCATCTTTAACTTGAATATTAATAAATGCAAATAAGATTTACTTTACTAAATGGAAATTTATCTGAAAACTATAGTATATAAGAATATCCAAGACATTTCTTAGAACAGTGAGGAACAGGGACTTTTCTCCAAGTAGTAAAATGTGTTCTAAAGCTGCAGTAATTGAAACAGTGTGGCCTGATGTAGTAATAGGAGGACCAAAATGAGATTCAAATATATATATATATATATATGAATTTATAGTGTATGTAAGTGTCATTTCAAATTAGTGAACTTATTCAGTGAATTGTGTTGATAACTGGCCAGTCACTTGTAAAGAAAAAGTTGAATTGGCTCCCCATCTCTTATATCTTATACCAAAGTAAATTGCAGGTGGAGCAAGTACACGTTTTTAAAATGAAACTATAAATATTCAAAAAGATTACGGACTGTTTAAAACTCTTTAAGGGGGAGAGCCTTTCTAAGCATGATACAAATCAGTAAGCCATTAAGGAAACAATTGATAAATTGAATTTGTAAAAATAAAAATGTGCTGACTACCATAATTCATTAATGAGATCAAAAGACAAAATTTGAGTTAGTTTTGAATTTTAGATTGAGGTTTAGGGAAGGTGGTTTTAAAAAAAAAAAGGTGATTGATTAGTAATAAGACTGTGAAGAGCTCTAGCTGTGGAGAGAAAGTGAGGATCTTAGGCACTGATGGCTGAAATGAAGAAGGGAAAACAGAGGTGAAGATTTTAGGTGATAAAATAGTCAGGACAACGTAAATGATTGGCTGTAATGGGTGAGGGAAGATTATTTAGGATACAACCCAAGGTTCACTTGCAAATGTCTTGGAGAACTTTGGTTTTCCATTTGCTGAGATGAATAATATAGGAAGAAAAACATCTCTGTTCTGGGAGGAATATGCATTCAGTTTCAGACAGAGAGTGTTTGAGGTTCAGGAGGGCCTAACAAGTAGATAGGATCAGCCAGTATCTGTGTTTTGAGAACAGAGGGAGAACAGATGAGACACACTCTCAGAACATAGTAGAGAAGATGGCACAAATAGATAGGGTTATCCGTGGAGGGCATGTAGAGAAGAAAAAACAGAGCCAAGGATAAAGATTTCTAGAATGCTAGCTATTAAAGAGTTAAAATATCAAGATTGGTCAAAAGGATATCACAAAAGCATCACGTCGTAGAGGGCAAAGAAATACAGGATTTCTAAAAGGAATGAGAAAATCCCAAATGCTGAATGAATCATAGAGTCAATACAAAGATGACTAAAAAATAGCTGTTGAAGTTTTCAATGTGGAGGACCTGGCTAGCTTGTTTTAAAAGTTTGTTTGTTTTTGAAACAATTATAGAGTCACAGGAGGTTGAAAAAAAAGAAGTGCAGGGAAGACTTGTATCCTCTTCACCTAGTTTCCCCAGTGATAACATCTTGCATGACTATAGTACAATACCAAAACTAGGAAATTGACATTGGTGCAGTCTGTAGAGTTTATTCAGATTTAACTGGTTTTACATGCACTCCTGTGTGTGTGCAAGTGTGTGTTTGTGTGTGTGTGGTTCCATGCAGTTTTATCAAGTGTAGATTTGTGTAACCACCACCATAATCAAGACGCAGAACTATTTCATTACCATGAGACTTCCTCATGCTACCCCTTTATAATCACACCCACTGTCCTCCACTCCTCAGCCCCTGGTAACCACTCAGTTGTTCTCCATCGCTCTAATTTTGTCACTTTAAGAATGTTATTTAAATGGAATTATATAGTATATAACCTTTTTAAATTGACTTATTTTTTCACTCAGCGTAGTTTCCTTGAAAGCCATCCAGATCTTTGCACGTATCAATAGCTTATTCCTGTTTGTTTCTGAACAGCATTTCATGGTGTGGGTGTACCGCGGTTTGTTTATCCATTCACCCCTTGGGAAGACATTTGAGTTGTTTTGAGTTTTGAGCTATTACAGATGAAGCTGCTCTGAACATTTGTCTACATGGTTTTGTGTGAACGTAACCATGAGATAAACGCCCAGGAGTATAATTGCTGGGTCATAGGGTAATTGCGTCTTTAGTTTCATAAGAAACTACCAATCTGCTTTCCAGAGTGCCTGTATCCTTTTACATTCCTGCCAGAAAAAGTGAGAATTCTGGTTTTTCTTTGTCCTCACTGGCTGGTTTTTAAAAATTAAATAATAATATACAATGAACACTAAAAAATATCACAATTTATGTGGAAATTTTAAGGTAATATAAGTAATGTAAAACCAATGATTATTAGATAGATCATGTTTTTAAACATTATGGACCAAGAAGTTCTCAGAAAAAGAGAATAAACGGCAACAACAAAACCAACATTAGATGGATTGGAAAGATGAATATGGAGTTAATAAATTTTAATTTTAATAGTTAAAGGCTTTAAAACAGGATAATCACAAACACATCTCCAACTGCTAGCTTCTTTAATCATCAATTTATTAAAAAGTCCAAAGAAATGGTCCTTGTCTTGTAGGACTTCTCAAAGCTTAGCCCAACCTACTTTTCTGGCCTCAATGCTATGTTCCCTCTCCTTTAGCCCTGCTACACACTCGCTGTTCCTGGATGCCCCAGGTACACACACCTCCATTCCTTTGCCTAGAAAGAGCCACCATATCCCCCTTCATACACCTGCCTTATTTGACTAGGAAACGCTGACTCATCTTTCAAGGTCAAATTCCCCTTAAGTACCCTCATCTGTGTTTTTCTTGCACTATTGGTAATCCTCTATTAGAGCACTTGTCTTATTTTATAGCTATTTGTGGAGGTCTCTGCCCCTTTCATAGGGTTATGAAAGCAGGCACCATGGTGAGCTCACCTTCCTTTCTCCAGCACTTGGCAAGCGTAATTAACAGGCATTCAGTGGGCTCCCAGTAGATACCCTCTAGTGAACAAATCAAAGGCCGTCTTCCTGTGTATGGGATGTCCGCATTTGTCAGAAATTTTCCTGAGATTTTGGGCGCTGTTTTCAGTGGCTATAATTCCCTGAAACCCAAGTTTAACATTAGTTGAAGAGCGGAGCACAGATGACTGTAGCAGAACTCCATTCTTTTGCTGGTGTCAAGGAACAACTCTAACAATTGTGCTTAGACCTTCTCCATTACAGGGAGAAGGAGGGAACATTTGTCATTATCAGATTGATGGACATAAGCCACTGTATCAAATCCATGGCTGTTTGAGGGGCTTTTTAACAGATTTTTTTTTGCTGACAAAATTTATCCCATATGCTCATTTCACTGTGGCTTTTATGCCAAAATCTTAGTTTTTTCAACATTAGAAAATTTTTTTTTGCTTGAACCAGTGTCTCTTTTTCTTGTCTGTGGAATCTCATAGTAACTGATTTTACCACGTAGAAATTCGTAATAGTATTAGAGCCTCACTTCATTCTGAGCTTATAGCCCACAGTCAGGCCCCTATAATTAGACATGTTTTCTGTGTGCTTGCAGACATGTGCACACTGAGGTGGCTGAAATAATACCTCCCAATTTCCCCGGTTGATAATCACAGTCTTTATAACTTGGTTATATACTGGGTACTTGGCATTTCTAGCTGTTACGTTTCAGTGCCGTTAGAGTTGTAGTTGAATTAAAAGTTCTTTATTTTCCCCTCGGTGTCAAGTGCATCACCACACTCTCAACACTTAATTATCATTGCATCCCCAAATATTCCTCATTTAGCAAAAATATTGCAATTACTCTTTCCTGGTGAAGAAGCAAACTCTGTTACGCAGGGAGAACACGGAGACGGTGTGTTCCATAGAGAACCCAGGAAATGAACAGCTATTGAGAGCTTTGAGAGAACAGGAGGGGACCCAAAAGCCTGTTAAAGGGGCCACATTACTCTTACCCATGTTAAACTAAACTTGATAACCAATCTGTTTACCAGCTGACAAATTCATAAGCTCAAGTTGACCAGACCAGAGGAGACCCTCACCAGAGTTGACTGAAATGGCAGTAAAATGGGACACGAATCTTCCCGACTCCTCCCACGACCTTGTGTGCTGTACACAGAGAAGTACCTCTTCCATCACCTTGCCCCTGCTTTTTCACATTATGCTCTTCCTTTAGAACAATACCCAGTGGTCAGATATAACACAAGGGAGGGATGATCTTATTAGCAGACATCAATGCCTCAGCCAGCAGGTATCTGAGACCCAGAACTGAGAGAAGGAGATATGAGATAATTTTTTTAAGTAGAGGAAGGCAAGGAGAAGAAACACCCATTTGATGATTTATGAAGATTTTTTTTTTCAGCACACATTTATTAAGCACCTGTGTTTGATAGTGGACGAGAAGTGGGGTCCCTCACCCTCATGAACTTCATAGTCATGAAGTTCTAATGGCCAGGACAGAAAACAAGCAAGTAGCACCGTATTAATGGTACATGTTATGAAGCAAATGAACAGGCTTTGAATAACAGCTCTAACTCTTGTCTTAGGGTGAAAAACATCAGACTTGAGAGAGCAACATGGGTCTGACCTAGGTGTCAGATCTGTAGACATACTTTTCTCAGCCTGACACAAGGGTTCCCTCACTGGAGAGATGGCACGTGTTTTGCTCTAGAAGGACAGTATCTGTTATTCTGAAAATGTCACTTCCCAACCAATGGGGCTACAAAAAATTAACAAGCAGTAGTATCTTGAACGTGTTAATTAATCTGTGTGGGGCACCCCCTGTTCTGCACTCGGTGGGGTTAAAAAGGGTGCCTCTGTGTTAACCATCAGTGAAAGATGCCCCAGTGGATCAAGCAACTTAATATTCCTTCCAGAGATAATGAGCCAGCATCCAGGACTATGCTTTTGTTGATATCTCTGCCTTCTACATTCCCTCTGCATACACCTATGAATAGTTAAAGTCTAAAACGGTCAGAGGGAACCCCAAGGCCAAGTCACGTCCCAGATTGTCTACTCCCCAGAGAAGAAGGATGTTATTGATTCAGTCACTCATTTCTGGCCCCTTTTCTCAGCACTGTCCTTAGAAGCAGTAACAAATAGCTATCTCTAGGTTGGCCATTTTTACAGATGAGTTAAACAGAAATTAACCTTTCTTTCTAGGAATTTCTGGTCCATGTATATAATCTTTCAACCCTGGTCAAGATCTGGTCCTGGCAAAATTTGAAAAGTAGGCATTGATACTTGAGATGACATACCTTTGTTCTCCCCAAGTTTAATGTCACCCGTTCCTTTTTCCCATCCTTTTTGTCAGGGAGGAAAATGATTTGCTGGACTAACTGGCTCACAGGTAGTGTTTTGGGCTGGGTTCCTCTGAAAGAAGATCGTAAGAAAAGGATTGGGGCTAGGTAGTTTATTTGGGAAGTGATCTCTAGCTGCAAAAGGGAAAGAATGGAGACATTGAGACAGAAGTGGCAAAGCCAAATGATATGTATTAATTGAGAGAGTTTCTGGTATGGGTTGCTGAGGCTTAACCCACTGGGAACCTTGTAAGGAACCATATAGGATATATTTCAGAATTGCTCCACTGAGGACTGAGCCATTGGGATATGTATTTACATATAATCTCCCTTAATTCCTGGCCCTCCTTGAGTGATGACACTTTGAGGCTGCCCTGCTTGTGGGCTGATCAAGCCCCTGGGGGACTGGAGAAGTCCCTCAGACAGAGAAACAGAAAAGTGTGGGCACTTGAAGTGGGGACTGTCACATTTGTCAAAGCACGCAGGACCCGTCCACCGCAGCTTCAGGACAACTCAAAGGGGACCTGAGGGAATATGAAGTGGGCCATCCAGAGCATACACTGCTTGCTGCCCATTCAAGGAATATTTCATTCATCCAGCATTTGCTGAGCACCTACTATGTGCCAGGAACAGTATTTCTGAGGTTAGTGTCCAGGTAAGTTAAAAGAAGCAGAGTGGGAATAGAGCCTTGAGGTATGGAGTGGGCTGGAGGAGCAGGTGGTCGGTCCACTGCTCAGAATGAGAGCATCCTTCAATGGGGAGGAGACAGGTGCTCTGGGGGTAGGTGTGCTGCTTAGAAGCCATGGGCTGGGCAGGACACCCCTGTCATATCCCACAAGGCCAACCCAACTCCTGAAAGCTGAGGTCAGCGTGACCCCACTCTTCTCCTTACCCATTTCTCTCCGCCTTCTCCTCTCCCCAACACACCCACCATTCCAGTGTATCCCAACATGCGTTTGTCCTACTCAGCTTTCCTTCCCTTTTCACCCTCCCCTCCCCTTGCTGTGAAGTACAGTATTCCCTTTATCATTATTTAGTTCCCTCATCTACGCAGCTAATCCTATTATGGGCCAATTTAAGCAATGCTGGAGTCTGTAGGTTTTATGACTTAAGCAAGTGGAGATCTCCTTCGGTTAACAGTGATGAATGATATAATAAGTAAGCAGAGTCTCAATTAAAACACTCATCCAGGCTTCCCTGGTGGCGCAGTGGTTGAGAGTCCGCCTGCCGATGCAGGGGACACGGGTTCGTGCCCCGGTCTGGGAGGATCCCACGTGCCGCGGAGCGGCTGGGCCCATGAGCCATGGCCGCTGAGCCTGCGCGTCCGGAGCCTGTGCTCCACGATGGGAGAGGCCACAGCGGTGAGAGGCCCACGTACCGCAAAAAAAACCAAACAAACCAAAAAAAAACAAAAAAAAAGAACAAAAACACTCATCCATCACTGGTGATGTCACAAAGTCTAATCTCAAACTCATTTGGTCTGTGAATTAAAAATATTGGATCTCAGTAGCCAGAGGGTCATTCAATCTTAGAGCCTCAGGACACTGTCCCATAATCTGGGTCAGGCCCCTTCTGTCCGTTTCGTACCCCGCTCAGCCTAGCATTCCTATGTTCTCTGTCCCAGTCATCTTCCCTCTCCCCAGTGGGGAGAGCAGCAGAGGCGTGGGGCTGTCAGGAGGAAGGAGTTCGTGGGTGTACTTTGTCCTGACCACCTCTCTTGGGTCACCCAGACCCCAGCGCAGAGAACCAGAGCATGAGTCCTTGGGGTGACAACTCCTTTAGCAGCAGTGTGGCCCAAACAACCATTTCACCTACAGGTGCCCCAGCATGCCAGAGCTCAGAGCTTCCTCCTCACAAGTGAATGAAGCAGGTGGGAGCCAGCGCCAGCCTCTCGCGATGGCTTGTGTTCAGTGTGGGAGTTCAGGCTCTCTCCTCGTTTCGGTTTCCTGTCCCTCTCTGTCTCCGTCTGGTTCTTGATAGCAAAGGTTCATGTTATAATTAAACAATCAATGTAGTAACTTTTCTTTGGGGCTTGCCTTTCCTTTCCTTTCGGCAACTGTAGCTCCTCTGATCTCCGGAGAGCCCGCATCCAAGGTGTTTTCACTTTCCTTCATGTACAGTTGTGGCTGTTTCTTTTTTTAAATGCTGTTTTCAAGGGCTAACAAAGGATAAATAAAACACAGCATGTGCATGGTTTATATAAGCAGGAAGGAATAAATCTGCTTCTCTCTGCAGGAAGAGAGAAGGAGGAGAGAAGAGAGGGGCAAGCTGATGGCTGTTACCCAAGGCCTTGCTGCCAAACATCACAGGGATTTGAAGCCTAAGAATATTAATTGGATATTGTGAGAACAGGGGCAATTTCAAATACCCAGGGGGACAAGCAGTGCTGAAGTAGAAAGTGTGTGAGAAAATTTACCCGGTGGTGACATTGGTCGTATTTTCTTCCACGTTTTGTTTCATGTGCAAAACATATACGCGGCAAGAGATGGAAGAGGGAAAAGGAGTTCCTGGAAGGGAGAAGTGGAGGAGAAATAAACTTTGAGAATTCTAGTTGCCATAACAACATAATGAGCTCCAAAATGGCATCTCTGAACTAGTTTTGCAGGGGAAGCAGGGGAGCCCAGAAGGAAAGAATTAAAATAATACAAATAATAAAGCAGTGATCATGAGGCCAAGGACACCTCTGAAGAGGCTCTTAACACATCCTGCCACTACCTGGGGACCTGGACTGTGGAGCTGCTCGCTCCTGGCCGAGCGCGGCAGAGACTGCGGGGATTGCCGGGCCGCGTACAATGCTTCTCGCAACCTCCTGGGCTCCGGACAATGCGAGGCTAAGAGATTCTGACAAAGAAAACTGCATTGTGTGTGAGGCATATCGTGGGGGGAGAAGCCTCTGAAAGCCAGGCTCTCGTCCTGCTCTGCTGCCCCTTCCTCTCCTCCCACTTGCCCCCCTCTCAGCGTTCCTTCTTGCAGTGGGTTCCCTGGCACTCAAGTGACAGTGTGCGCTGTATCCCTGTCACCACAACAGTTTAGAACAGAAAGTCTCCATCACGGGGCACTCATTATAACTAGAAAGCTCTTCTCCCCAGTCCCAGAACTGTGTAGGGTTCAGACAAAAGAAGGCAGCATTGAGAAGCATAAAATGTGAGGGCTGAGAAGGATTTGCAGGTAATGGTTTGTTCGTCTGCCATACTCACATTGGAAATGCACCCAAAGCATCTTAGAATTGTTTACTCTTAAAAGAGGTATATTTAATGAAGCAACCCCTCGGTGTTCTCTTATCCTTATTCAAATATCATTCATTTCTTTTTCTCATTAGAATAGCTGTGGACATTTCAATACATATCCTTCCCTCGTATAATCAGCGATTATCTTACAGCATTTTGAACCAATCCGTGAATTAACAGCCTTGTTCTTAGACCTGCGTGAAATTGGGGATCCTGCTGCCACCTTGTGCTTGCTTGACATGGGTACCCATTAGTCTATACGCTGTTATATCTCTGCTGCCAAGCACAGTAGCTAGCACACTCTAATTACTTAATATGTTTGTTGAATGAATGAATGAGTGCTTGATTCTGGTTCAGGTTTCAGGCCCTTTTTATTATATGTGCTCTGGCCAGACTCTCACAAAGGGCTCTTTGGCCATAATGCACATGAAGCTCACCAGACGACATACAGGTGAGCCCTGTACCCCTAAGAAGGACAGCAACGCCACTGAAATGAGCACATCACGCTGAGTGAGTTCTTCGGATCAGCAGAGACTAATCTACCAATCTCTCTTCCAGATATTAACCGGTTACATTGTTCGTATTGCATTACACTTCCAATATTTTAGACCCATTTATTAGTGAGGGGACCTCCTTTTTCTCTGGCTTCATGTATCCATGCGGAGGACCTTCCTCCAGAAAACACTGCATTTCTCTCCCTACCCTTCATTCATTCCTGCCGACTCATAACTGGTAAGAATAAAAGAACTGGCTCCCTCAGCCTTTTTCTCCTTTTTAGGGCCGGCCTGCCCTCCAGGTGTGGGTGTCCTCGCCTCCTCTGGCTCTTGGCTTACCGGGATAGCACCCTGTAACAGGGCGGGCTTAGACGCGTAGCTTGTGCCTATGACTGGGCGGCTCAAAATGCCGAAGCAAATGTTAGAGATGGAGCTGAAGCCATGTCTCCACTGGGCTGGATCCGAAATAAAGCTGATGTTTTTGTCTTCTTGTATCAGACGCCTACATATTCTGTTTATCTCAGTTGGTTCCATAATCAGGAGGAGAAGAAATATATTGATCCCCACAGTACTGTTAGGGTTGATTGGAAAGTCTTTTTTCCCCCTTAAACATGCAATTTAAAATGATCCAGTACAACCTCAGATGCGATTTTTGTCACATTCAAGGAATCCAGAAAGTTCAGTGTGCAGCCCTTAGATATTTATATCGAAGGTCAGTCGGGAAAGCATAGTTACAGAACAGAAGTTATCTTTGTGGCACACTTGACTGGTGTATGGCCTTCTGATCACCAAAAACAGGCGAATGAAAGAGAAGTCTGAGAACTGGTTCTTTCTCTTGGGGCTTACGTCCTCCCCAAGAAGCTTAAACCTGCTGTTCTTTCATGTTGGCGATCGCTGTAACCTGCGTTCTGTGGCTGGGGGTCAACTGTGGCTTCTATCAGAAGAGCAGCTTTGTGGAAAGAAGGGGGATTTGAGCCGGACTTTGAAGGGTGGCTAAAATTTAGGTAAGCCAGGGACGGTGTGGAGTGGGGTTGGGGGAGAGGAGCATTTCAGGCTGGAGGAATAGGATGAGCACCAGCTTTTTTTTTTTGCGGTACGCGGGCCTCTCACTGTTGTGGCCTCTCCCGTGGCGGAGCACAGGCTCCGGACGCGCGGGCTCAGCGGCTCCCCGGCATGTGGGATCTTCCCGGACCGGGGCACGAACCGTGTCCCCTGCATCGGCAGGCGGACTCTCAACCACTGTGCCACCGGGGAAGCCCGAGCACCAGCTTTGAGGCCCTAATTTATTTGTGAGATAGAGGACATTGCATTTGACAGTGGTGCAAACGAGGTTGGCTTATAGTTGTGTCTGGCCAGATGATGGCAGGGCTCACAAAAGAGGGGATTAGGTTTGCTCCTGCAGGTGGGTGAGTCATTGTGTATACTGGATGGACGATACAGGATGACCATGCGGGATATAGTGTTTTAGGAAGCTGGACTTACAGACCTGTCCTGGGGGCAAGGACTCCTGCTTATCTAGTTCTTTTGACACCTCCCCAACTCTTTCATCTTCTAGGAGCTCTGAGCTGTCTCTCAGGAGGACTATGGCTGTGTCCCTCTGTCAGCCACTCTGCACTGTGACAGACATGCCGGGCACAGAAGGTAGGCTAGGATGCTTCTGAAAGGACCGAAAGAGCATTCATTCCACCGAGACCGTGGCTTTGAGATTTGCGGTTACATGTGAGGATGCACATTGTTTCAAAAGAAAGGCCTTTTTTAAAAGATAAATGAAAAATCAAAAATAATAGTCACCATTCCCTTGTAAACACACACATCTAGGAGCTGTAGCAAAGGGCTGTACGTCATAACAGTAATAGTAATAATAAAGCCCCTGTTTATAAAGTGTTTACTGAGTGTTAGGGCTTTTCTTACTGTGTTTGGGCATCTCTAACATATGTGCTTCTAACAAGGACATAATGAACAGTCATTAGGATTTTACAGTGCTGGGGGTAAATACAGACAAAAAAAGGCAACCCTTGATGGGAATGTTTTGGAAGAGTCCCTTACCAAAACTAGGAGACTGTCTAGCATAGTGGTTTTGGAATTGGAGAGCTCAAGTTTAAATCCTAACTCTTCATTTTACTGTTGTATGATGATGGGCAAATTTTCCAACCTCTGTAAGCTTCAGTTTCCCAATCTTTGAAGTGGGGATCGCAATGCTTCATAGAATTATTTTGACGTTGATTAAATGAGATAATAAACACAGTGAACTTTAAACAGTGCCTGGCACATAATCGATGTTCAATAGCATAGCGCTATTATTATTAAGGGCAACTTAACTAACCTCCTGTGGAAACATAATTTTTCTTTTATCCGCTGTATCTTTGAGTTGAGGCTTTGTAAGAGCCTCTAAATAACTAAAACACGATATATAGTGAAAGTTACACATTTTCTCCCTCATATTCCTTCAGCAGCTTTGCATGACTCATTTATTAGCATCTTAGAGTAACAGGGCCCCAGAAGAGTGGTACCTAGGCAGGACAGAATCATTTTATTTATTTATTTACTTATTTTAAAAAATTTATTTATTTTTGGCTGCGTCAGGTCTTCGTTGCTGTGCGTGGGCTTTCTCTAATTGCGGCAAGCTGGGGCTACTCTTTTTTGTTGTTGTTG
This sequence comes from Aethalodelphis obliquidens, assembly GCF_003676395.1. Taxonomy (NCBI): domain Eukaryota; kingdom Metazoa; phylum Chordata; class Mammalia; order Artiodactyla; family Delphinidae; genus Aethalodelphis; species Aethalodelphis obliquidens. The sequence goes on along the minus strand of NW_020837992.1, from coordinate 16,657,344 downwards.
TTGTTGTTGTTGTTTTTGTGGTACGCGCGCCTCTCACTATTGTGGCCTCTCCCGTTGCGGAGCACAGCCTCCGGACATGCAGGCTCAGCGGCCATGGCTCACGGGCCCAGCCACTCCGTGGCATGTGGGATCTTCCCGGACTGGGGCACGAACCCGTGTCCCCTGCATCGGCAGGCGGACTCTCAACCACTGCGCCACCAGGGAAGCCCCTGGGGCTACTCTTCGTTGCGGTGCGTGGACTTCTCATTTGCAGTGGCTTCTCTTGTGGCAGAGCACGGGCTCTAGGTGCATGGGCTTCAGTAGTTGTGGCACTCAGTCTCAGTAGTTGTGGCTCACAGGCTCTAGAGCACAGGCTCAGTAGTTGTGGCGCACAGGCTTCGTTGCTCCGCGGCATGTGGAATCTTCCTGGACCAGGGCTCGAACCCATTTCCCCTGCACTGGCAGGCAGATTCTTAACCACTGTGCCATCAGGGAAGTCCCAGAATCATTTTAATAGTTGGGGAATGGAGTTGTAAAAGATGAAGGAGTCTGGAAAAAGCTAAAACATCTTGTTCCAAACAAGATGTAATTAGTAACCACAGTATGGTAGAAAATTTTAATATATTATCTATTTAATCCTGTTAACAACTCAGTAAGGTAGGTTGTGTTCTCCTCATATTACAAATGAGGAGATGTGGACTACAGGAGATTAAGTAACTTGCCCAAGGATCCCCGGCTAGTAAATGGAGGGACCAGGATTTGAACTCAGGGCTCTCTTAATCCAAAGACTGTGTGCTTTGTCCTGTACTCTGCTGGCCCTTGGGAAATGCATAGAGCGATGATGCCTATTGGAAGGAGGCAAACTCAGGGGGCCAAGTGTCCTAGGAAAGCCAAGGAGAGGCTAAGGGCATAATGCCAAAGGGCCCAATGTAAAGATGTGAAAGAGGTAGACTTGTTAACAGGGAAATGGGGGAAAGTGGAGGAAAGGTATGCTTTCACAGCTTCTACTTCCTGTGTCCCTTAGGGCTGGCTTGGTTTGGGGGAGACAGAGTGAGCCCCTGTCCACACTCCCAAGGCACATTAGCCGTCAGGACAGTGCGGCAGGGTTGGGGTTCTGAGAGGTGCTGCTCAGCATCTCTTCCCCTCTCCGTGGCTGGGCAAGGAGCAGGTCTGAGTGGGCAGTGGCCGGTGGGGAGCTTAGGATAGGCAGGCCGTTCGTTATTTAGCATTATAGTGTGCGGAATTGACAAACAGATCCATGCCCAGAAGGGGACCATAGTCAGAGTGAGGGCTGATGTTCTAAATCTGGGTCCCCAATCTAAGGAGCTACAGAGAGAACAGGAGTCAGGATACAGGCTGGAGGACCCAGTGGGTAGGAGGGGTCAGTGAGTGAGGAGAATGAACACGGGTGTGGGGAGGTGGCTCTGGAAGGATTCCCTGGGCAGAGAGTGGGCTTTTATTGTGGTTTCTCTGTCCTCCTTGTGAAGGCAGGCTGGGCACTTCTCAAGCTATAATGTGCTATAATGCGTGAAACTCCAACCCCGGGGGCGGGGGAGTGGGCAGAGGGATGTGGTTTGGGGTGAGAGCACAGGCCAAGGATGTGGCTACCCAATGGGCTAGAGCGAATGAAAACTGCCACAGTGAGAAGTGTGTAGGCTGCCAACCAACAGGGCCAAGGCAAATCAAGGAACTGTGTGTTCTCTAATTCACATGCAAACCAGCTCAGGCCTCCCTGCCCCTCAGGCTCTCTGCGTCCGGAAAGGAAGAGCCAAAAGAAAGAAAACCTCCTGATACTGGTTTCTGCAGTTTTCCAGACATCAGTCCACTTGACGGCACGCTTCACCACACCCCATACCTGTCTCTGGTTATTCCCAGGCAGTCCCCATTGCCGAGTTAATAGTCTCTTCAGTCATGAAACTCTTCCACGCTTTGCAGCCTTTGAAAATGTTGATGACTTCATGGAGACCTTTCCTCTTCTCTTAGGTTTCTCTTTTTCACTTCCTAGATTTCTGACCACTCCCTCTCTGTATTTGTATAGATTAAGCTATGTGGCTGAAGTGGCGCCCCAAATCTCAGTAGCTTGAAATAATAGAAGTTTATTTTTTGCTCCAGCTACACGGTCAAGGTTGCATATCATAGATGCCTCTCAGAGACTCAGGCTGACAGTTCTGGCACAGACGTGCCACCTAACAGTTCTCACATTTCATTGGTCAGAACCTGTCACATAGCCTTGCCTAATGTCAAAGTTGGAAGATGAGCAGTCCTGCACGTGCCCGGAAGTCGAGGAGAGCTGTCAGTAGTGTCTCCCTCACTCTGTTTGCTGGCCTTTTTTTTCTACGTCCTGGTGAAACACTGGCTCCCCATAGGGAGCCATTCTGAGCCACATCGCCCTGCCCTTCCTGGAAAGTCTCATTTACTCCCCCAGCTATAAGCCTTCCATGTCCTTCTGACCCTTAGATCCACATCCCCAACTTTGGCTTCTCTCCTCTGCTGCAAAGCCATATTCCCAATTGTGTGATAGATGTGAATGAATTACTTTGAGGTCATCATACTGCAAACCAAATGAACTTCTGATACCAAACTCCCCACCTCCTCTCTCTGCTAACACACCCACTTAGCCATCCTGGGGGCCTTTGAAATTTCTGGCTCTTCCTTGTCTGGTCTACAAATTCCTTTTTATTCTGTGAAATATCTGTTGGCCTATCCATCCTCCTTTCCATTGTCAACGCCCTTGGTCACTTCAGGCCCGGATTCCCGCCATAGTCTACTAAATAGTGTTTCTTTCTCACCTTTGGTCTTGGCAAAAACATAGCGATTTTCCTAAAAATAGATCTAACTGTGTTGCTCCATTATGTAAAAACCTTTGAGAATTTCCTACGACCCACAGAGTAAATCATGTCAACTCCTTGGGGGGAACGGAGTTGTATTTGAACAGAGACCGACAAGAGCTTGAATCCTGGTCCACCGCCTACTAGCTGTGAGTAAGTTATTTAATCTCATTGATTCTCAGTTCTCCAAACTATAAAAAGAAGATAATAATACCTGCCTCACAGGGTTGCTTTATCTTTTGCTCATGTTCATGTCCATCATCCAGCTGGCTGGGGGCTCGGTATTATGCTTCCTCTCAAACCTGGGCTGATGGAGCAGCCATACTCTGACCTCATCCCCTCCTTCTCCCCCTCTGCCTACTGTACTTCAGCCACTTCCTCACACCATGACAAGGGGAAAGAGAGCTCTGGAGACTCTAATCCTGGCAGTGAAGTGTTTGTCCTCAAACGTGTTTGACAGAACTGGCCGTATGGCCATATCCAGCCTCAGGGGCTAAGAAGGCAGAAAGCCAAAAGCATTATGTGAGCAGCTTGAAAGACTGCTGCATTACCCCATAGCAGTTACCTCAGACCCTTGGCCTCTGGATCGCCTCCTTGCCTGACCAACCTCTGACACAAAGACTCCATGGGACCACTAGTTAGTCAACCTTGTCAGGTTTTGCTTAGCCTTCTTCCAAAGAGGATGGGACACAGTAGCTTTAAGTATGTCAAGAACTTTAAGATAAGAACTGACGGGGCTTCCCTGGTGGCGCAGTGGTTGAGAGTCCGCCTGCCGATGCAGGGGACACGGGTTCGTGCCCCGGTCCGGGCAGATCCCACGTGCCGCGGAGGGGCTGGGCCCGTGAGCCATGGCCGCTGAGCCTGCGCATCCGGAGCCTGTGCTCCGCAACGGGAGAGGCCACAACAATGAGGGGCCTGTGTACCGGGAAAAAAAAAAAAAAAAAGAACTGACCCTCAAAGATACTCTAACTAGAAGGAATGCAAACTATCTTTTAGTCAATTCTACTCATCACAGATGAGGAAACTGAAGGACCAAGAAAGGCAAGACATCCCCACCTAGTGCTCCCTGGCATCTTAGACTCAGCATGTCCATCCTAAGCCCTCAGTTCATCTCTGCCAGCAAATCCCACCGTTCAACCTGTGTTTTCTCAGTGGCTGGTGTTACCATTTATTCTCGACTTATCTTTCAAAACATCTCATCTTCCGTGGACACCTTCCCTAGTTACTCCCATAGAATTGGAGCCTCTCTCTTCCCTGTTTCATCCATGTCTCATTTATAGCATATTTCATTTTTTATTGTTTTACTTGCATGTCTTCTGGGAAGATTGGATTTACTTGAGTATCGGAATGGTATCTTATACATCTTTGTATTTTCCAATCTAACAAGCGGCACTTTATCCAGTGCCACTGGATAAGATTCTGTGTCTGAATGACTGGAAACAAAAGCAATTCCCACAGCCACACAAACAGGCAGAGTTGGTACCAAAACCTAAGACTCTTGATTCTTGTTCCCACTTTCTACTGAATTTTATTCAGCTTGTAATTTTTTAGTCTCTTACAGAATTGCGTTCCATGTGCTTATTCTTGGGTTTAGGAGACTGTTTCTTATCAGATTTTCTTCCTCTGTTGTTCATTAGGTTTGCCAATTTGCTTTGTTACTCATTTGGTGATAATACCACTTTCCCATTCTAGATGGATGTTCTCCCTAAACAAAAGTTTTTGCGTTTTTGTTTTGTTTTTTTGCCCTTTTAGGATCATGCTACAGGAAATAAATAGATTAATTCTACTTTGCAGTTTGACAGCCTGAATTAAAGGATTCTATATGGCTTTGGGGGCTTAATGTTTTGCAAAGACTGAGTTACTCTTTTTTTAAAAAAAAATTTTATTTATTTATTTTTGGCTGCATTGGGTCTTTGTTGCTACGCGTGGGCTTTTCTCTAGTTGTGGTGAGCGGGGGGCTACTCTTCGTTGCAGTGCATGGGTTTCTCATGGCGGTGGCTTCTCTTGTTGCGGAGCACGGGCTCTAGGCGTGCGGGCTTCAGTAGTTGTGGCTCGCAGGTTCTAAAGCGCAGGCTCAGAAGTTGTGACACATAAGCTTACTTGCTCTGCGGCATTTGGGATCTTCCCAGACCAGGGCTTGAACCCGTGTCCCCTGCATTGGCAGGCGGATTCTTAACCACTGCACCACCAGGGAAGTCCAAGACTGAGTTACTCTTGAGATACTCTGTGTGAAGGTTTTTTACAGACTGTAAAGTAACATACTGTTATAAGTAGTATACTTAACCTTATATTCTACTTATCATCCAGCATCATGTCTGGTGCATAATAGATGCTGAATGAGAATTTGATGAGCAAATGAAGACTTTTTCCCCCTAGGTGCATGCTTACAAAGAAGATGTTTCCTTGCCTAACTGGGTTGCACATAGCTCACTTTTAATTTTTCAAATTGTTTTTACGTTTATTATTTCATGTTGTCCTCAGCCAGAAACTGTACCCCTCAAGTCAGTCAGTGCTGTGTTCTGAAGGCCTTGTACAAGTCTCCAGGGGAACGCAGCTGGACCCTGTGGATGACTAACCCAACCGACAGCAGCGCATTGTACCATCTTCCTCCTTGGGGGTCAGTCCCCTTACCCCTGCTGACTCAGACTCTCTTGGATACCTCTTTTTTTACTTCTGGAAGGATCCTAAGTCTTTCCTTTAATGTTCTAAATTGCCATGGTTTGGGCAGGTGTTTCCCTCTCCAGCAGATGTTCTCCATCCTGGTCTCATTCATTCAATGCATAAATATAGTTCCTACTATGAGCCAGGTGCTATGTTCAGTTCTGTGGGAAAAGCATGACTATACCTACTTTCAAGAGACCCTCTCAAACTTTATCTCCAAGACTGTTTAGAATAGTTCACCTATATCTCATTGTTTTACTATCCCTGGTTTCTAGAGTTTACTCATTTTGTACCCCGATTGTTTTGCTTTTTATATAACTTGGACTATTTCTTCATATGCTTCACACCCTGCATCCTAGTTCTGTAAATTTCACTTCCTGGGAGCATCAGATGTAACTAACGTTGGGTTTCATTTGAGTTATAATCTGAAAGTGCTCAGGCTAGTAAGGCCTTTAGAGAATGTTTCATGGCTGAGGTCACAGAGTCACCTCCACCCCACGAATTATCTTGACCAAGACCCAGAGGTGGCAAGTGTCAGAGTAAGGCTGGAATCCCGGCCCCTTGACTCCTCTTCAGTGTTTATTGTCTATCTACCCTTGTCAGGTGTGCCTTTTGATATTTGACTTCCATCCTTATTATCCCCAGGCCTTCATTTGGTGCCGAGGACCACACTTTCATTCCATATTAAATTGATTACAGAGCCTTGGAGGTCAGTAAGAACTCAGGTTTCCAAGCAGTGGCTTCGTGTCTCTGAGTGTTGGCCTTTCAGGCTGGTAGCAAGATGATGAGCCTCCTTTAGTCCTTATTGCTATCCAGATATTGCAGCTTGGATTGCGGCTAGTAGGAATCATAAGGCCCTCCTAATCCAGGGAAGACATGTCCAGAGGGGACGGGCCAAGGTGGGGATGCTAGCAGGACTTTCCTGTGGAGAGCTCTCTTGTGTGGAGGTGTTTAGGAAAGCGGGCTTGTGGGTGAGAGGCAAAGGGAATTGTAAAAAGACTCTAAAATGGACTTTCCTCTAGCTCCCCTCAAAGAGGGGTGGAGATCCTGGGCGACTTGTGATGCTGATTTTTATTGTTCCTCCTATTGGTATGATGGCTACTGCGTGTCTTTTGCTATCTTCTTGGCAAGAGAAATGTGATTGGCTTGATTGGGACCATGAGACCGGGACCGGGTGTGGGGTGGGTGGTGTTTCAACAAGCTACTCTTAATTCACAGATTTCAAGAGAGGTGGTTGGTGTGGGTACAGAAGGGCTCCCCTTGAAGGAAGAAGTATGACATCTAACCCCCAGCAGCCAGATGGGAACAGAGACCCTGGAGTTATCAGGGAAGCAGGTGCCGGGGCAGGGGGAACAGATGGCATTTCCACCCCAGCCTTCACAGTCTTCCATTGGGGGTGTCGTGTCTTCTGTCTTGATCTTTAATGTTCCTTTAATGAGCTCTGGAATCTATGACAGTCTGCTCTGGAAAGTCGCTCAGGGTGATATGCTGGGAAATCAGGTGTGTTACTTAGGGACTTAAATGACCTGGGGTTCCTCACAGCTCTTCTGGCTTGTCAAGCCCAACCTCAGCTGGCTGGAGCTTGGCCCTTTGACAAGGTGGGTAACCGCAGGCTTGGGAGGAAGGCATGCCAAAGGGTCTGTTTAAGTGAACACAGGCAGCTGGGTCTGAGAGCCCGGATGCTCCCCGCTGAACTTGGTGAGGATAAATATTAACGTGCTTTCCGACCGCCACATACATTTTTATAAGAAGGGGCATTGGGTCAACTATAAAAGAATGTAGCTGACAGACACAGTTTCTTGAACTGGAAGAAAAATTATTTCCTGCATGTGTTTTTAGGGTCTTTTGATATATATGTATATTTCATATATATATATATGGCTTATTACCTTTTCCAGAACACCTTTGTATATATTTTTTATTCTTTTATTTGCACCATAACTTCAAGAGAAATTATCATCCCCATTTTGTAAGGAACAGAGACTGTTGACTTAGCCAGAATCACGCAGTTAGGCTACGTCAGAGTCGGGACTGGAAACCAGCTCTTCCCCTTCTAGTCAGTACTGTTTTTCTTATTATTCAATGTAACTCAACACCCTCATAACCATGAAGCAATGTGTTTTCATGACTCATGGTTCATTGACTCACAAAAACCCTTCTGTCTGAAATATTTCATATACAAAAGAAAAAATGTATATGTAATTTTATATAAGGTTTGTACCATATATGTGTTACAAACATAAATGAAATGAGTGTCTGGGTATTCACAGTGAAGCTGGAGAGAGAGCATTATTACTGGTACCAGTGGAGCCCAATGGCCTTTCTCCAACTGCTTCTCCCACCTCCCCTCAAGGGTAGTACTTATTATCCCTTTGCTTTTCATTAGTTTTACTACCTATGTATGTTTCCCTAAACAATAAATCATTGTTTGGTTATATGATTTGGAACGTACTGTGTATGTTTTTATTCATCTTGGGTCATTGCTGTGTAGAATTCCACTGTGTAAATGTACTGCAAGTTATTTATCCATTCTCCTGTTGGTGGGTCCTTCTAGTTTTTTGCTAATGCAAGTATGTTTCCATGAAGATTCTGGAAGTGGTTTTCTGGGGTTATAGGTCATATGCATTTTCAACTCTATGAGACAGTGCATAGTTAGTTTTTAAAATGATTGTACCAGTTTACAGTTTCACCAGCAGTTTATAAGAGGTCCTGTTGTTCGCCATCCTTGTTAACACTTAAACTTTTTGACTTTTGATTTTGTGTCAACCTAATGTGTATAAACAGCATCTTGTGGTTTTAATTTGCGTTTTCTTGATTCCTAATGAGGTTGAGCATATTTTCAAATGTTCATTGTCGATTTGTATTTTACCCGTTTCCATCTTCTGTCTATATTTCTTTTGGCTTATTTGTCTTTTTCTAGGAGTTCTTTGTATGTTCTAGGTAAACATTACTTTTGTTGCTGTTAGTATTTTGTCTAGAGGTAATTCCTCACAGCTTGTAGCACATCATTATTTTGTTCTGTCATGTCCTAACTATGAACAGAAGTTTGAAGTTTTCATTTCTTTGTCTTATTTTTATGGTTTATGTTTTTATAAAACTTGTTTTAAAAAATCATTCTCTACCTCAAGGTTATAAAGATATTCTTATATTCTAAAAATTTTATAAAATTTAGGGACCCACCACTTATAAGAAAACAGCTTATTCTTTTTGGTGCTTTTCTTTTCCATATGAATTCTAACATCCTTACCAGGTTCCAAGATAATATCTGTTAGGGTTTTTATTGGAATGCTTCACATCCTTTAGTGCGACTTAGGGAGACTGATATTTACAGTAAGAAGTCTATCCATGAGCATATAGATATCTTCATTTTTGGTGCCTTATTTAATGTCTTTCAATATAATTTCATAACTCCAGAAAGGTCTTACACATCTTTTGTTAGATTTATTCCTACGTACCTCATGATTTGTGTTGCTGTTACAAATGGGACCTTTTTGTTATTAATTTTCTAATTGCTCTGGTATCTAGTTTTCATTGATTTCTGGAAATTGATCATTTGTATTCATTAATATTGTTATACTCTCTTAATTCTATTAGATTATATGTAGATTCTTTGGGGTTTTCAGCACATAGTATTATCATCCAAAGATCACACAGCTTTTTAATTCTTTTTTCCACTTAGTCTACTTTATACCTTCTATCAGATGTGAAGGTAGCATTCTATTTCTTTTCTTTTAGTGGATACATTTGAATCTTTTCCAGGCATTCTAAATTAATGAAATTTTTGTAAACTCAATGCCTTAACCCTCCTACCTCATAACGTAAAAACTCAATTACTTGTATTACCTGATTTTTGGCTTATAAGCTATTATTGGTCAATATGAAGTTCTAATTTTTTAATTCAACAATTTAGATATAGTCTTTACAATTTTGAACAAATATATTTGTTAGATTTACTTGCATGTCTACCACGTTTTCTGCTTACCATTCTTTCTTCCATTGTAAACTTTTCTTTTCTTTTGTTTTTAGTATTTCAACATGTTATTTTATTTTTTAAATTTTTATTGGGGTATAATTGATTTACAATGTTGCATTAGTTTCAGGTGTACAGCAAAGTGAATATACATATATCCACCATTTTTTTTTTTTAGATTCTTTTCCCATATATACACTAGTATACATAAAATAGATAACTAATAAGAACCTGCTGTATAGCACAGGGAACTCTACTCAGTACTCTGTTTTCCTTCTTTCTAAAGTACATCCTTCAGAGTTTCCTTTGGCAGAGATCTTTTGGTGTAGGTTCCTTCAGTTTTATTTATCTGAAAAATATCTTTATTTTGACCTCATTCTTAAAAGTTTGTTTGTCAGGATTCATAACTCAAAGGCAACAATTATTTTGTCTCAGCATTCTAAACATATAATCCCTATATCTTGGTTTCCAACATTACTGATGAGACCTAATTGACATCCCTTGATAAATGATAATTTTTAAAAAATCTCTTAGGCTTCTTTAAAGACTTTGTCCTTGGTGTTGTATGGTTTTACTCTAATGGTTCTTGTTATGGGTTGCTTTTTATTCATACTGCTTTTATATGTATGGTGCTTACTATATCTATATATTTGAGTATTTCATCAATTCTGAGAAATTCAGGCATCTTTTCAAATATTTCCTCTTCTTCTTCTATCTCCTCTATTTTTATGGAACTCTGACTTGACCTATTTAAGATCTTTATCCTGTCAAACATTTGTATTAACCTCCCTTTCATCTTTCCTATCTCTTTACAGTTCACTGCCTTTTTCTTTCAATGCTGTCTGCTTTACTGTATAACTTACCTTTGAAATTTAAATCTCAAAGAAAGAGAAATAAATTATCAACATTAAGAACAAAAAGGGGATCATCACTGTAGACCCTACAGACATTAGATAATAGGGATATAGTATGAATAAATTTATGCCAGCAAATTCAACAACTTAGAGAAAATGGCAAGTTCCTTGAAAACATAAATTGGCAAAACTTATACAAGAAATTGAAAATTTAATTAAACCCATATCTATTAAAGAAATCAAATTCGTAATTTAGAATTTTCCCACAAAGAAAACTCCAGTCCACATGGCTTCATCAGTTAGTTCTACCAAACATAATACCAAACCTTCACAAACTCTTTCGAATATAGAGGAGGATAGACTTCTCAACTCATTTGATGTAGACAGCATAACCCCAGTACTTAAGCCTGACAAACATATAATTAGAAAGGAAGATTGCAGAATAATATTCATCATGAACATAGATGCAAAATTCCTTAACAAAATATTATCAGTCAAATTTGGCAAACTATAAAGGATAATGTTGTTTAATCCATGAGTTCAGGGTTGGCTTGGCACTTGAGAATCAATCAGTGTAATATACCACATTAACAGTATTAAAGGGAAAAAGTACATGTGACAACTCAGTAGATGCCCAAAAAGAATATAACAAAATCCAATAATCTTTTATGATTAAAAACTCACAGTAAACTAATGATAGAAGGGAACTTTCTCAGTCTGATCAAAGGGCATCTAAAAAGCTACAGCTGATGTCATACTTAATGGTGAAATATGAATCCCTTTTTTCCCCTATGATCCGGAAATGGGCGAGAACTTCCACTTTCACCACTTCTGTTCGACATTGTTCTGTAGATCCGAGCCATTTTAATAAAGGTAGGAAACAGAAATAAAGGACACATAGATCAGAAAGGAAGAAGTAAAACTGTAATTTTTTCACAGACAATATGATTGCATGTTTTGAAAATCTAACAATAGAATCTACAAACTACTAGAGCTAATAAGCAAATTTAACAAGATCATAGGACATAGGTCAAATTCAAAATTTTAATTGGGTTAATAATATTTGCAGTGTACTTCAATTTCAACTGAAAATACTTCAGTTTCAACTGAAATGAATTAAGATGAATGAAGAATTTTAAAGTAAAAAAAATCAGACATCTAGGAACAAATCTGACAAAAGATGAGACCGGGGACAGTACTTGCATAATACGTATCATTTTTATCTTTTTAACCTTAGAGATTTCTATTACTTTCCTGTAAGCTTAGGAATGTATTAATTAGCATGCGTGTTGTAATTTATCCAGCATCCGGATATTTTGTGTAAAGTGTATTTCAGAACATTAGTGCATGAGTCTGCCAGAACTAGAAGTCAGTTTTTTTACTTTTCAGATTACCTGTGAGATACAACAGTTTCCTGAGCAGCATGAGGTGGAAATACAGTTCTAGCGTGATAGTGACTACCTTACATCACACTTAAGCAAAATTGTTCAGTCAAAACCTATCTAGTTACCCCTTCAGACATAAAGCCTGTACTTACTGCTTCCCCAGGTAGGACGCATGACTGAAAAGCAGTAGGTTAACCTCTGGAAATAATGTCGGCATGGTATATGTTCTGAGGTGTGAGCCTTCCTATAAGTGGGGCTCTGGCTATACACGTGTTATGTATAGACCCATTGTGTGCAGGTACCATTTCATGACTGTGTAGCCACGTGTATTCACAGATAGTGTTTTCAGATAAGGTGTATTTTCTGGTAAGAATGAAGATTTGAAAATAAGTAATATTTTAACATAAACTTAGAATTCATTGTAATATTTGGACGCAAGATATGTGAAAAAATGATTAGTGTTTGTTAGCAGAGCAGGTTTAACTTACAAAAGGACGTGGCTGTGATTTGTGCTGTTGGATATTGGTGCTTTTAATGAGAACTCGTTTCTCTTAACTACCATTTGATAATACTTTCTGCACAGGATGAGAATGTGAACTTCATGCCTCCTTATGGCTTCAACTGCTCAACCACACAGAGCAGGGTAGGGCAGGGACATCCTGTAGTGGAGTTCAGGGGTTTTTGTGACCTCAGGCTCTATCCTTTTGGCTGAGTTCATCCTCAGGGATGAGAGACAGAAGGGAAAACAGAAAAGAAAAGAGTGAAAAAGGAGAAAAACAAAAAGCAGAGGAGGAGGGTGCAAAAAAAGAAAGAAGAGAAAGATACACTGAAAAGATGTGACTAAATGCTACCAATATAATCATAAGGGCATCAAGTGACACTAGCCTCCTGGCTTCTCATCTGCCTCTTAGAGCTGTTTGTGGTCAAAAGAATATTGGTGCCATCACTGCTTCACTTTATGACTTCAAACAGGTTTTTTAATATCCTTTGGCCTCTTTTTAAAAGTGAGATGATAGCGTGTATCTTGTGTTTTTATGAAAATTAAATGATATAGTGCTTATAAAACATTTAGCAGAGTTTCTGTTATATCATAAACACAAAATAAATGGTAATTAGTGTTATGATCTCAATACCACATCTTCCAGCCACAAAAAACATTAGTTTTGCTCCAGACAGTGCTTCTCCAACTATCTATAGTGAAAAATCACTTTTTAACATTCCCAGCCTAGTGAGTATTGATACTTTTGTGAAATGCAGTTGTCACAAAAATGGATTACCATAATAAATAAAAATACACAGAGACATAAATATAAGCCCTCAATTTTATTCTTAAATTCGATTGACTTAAAATATCTATCAAATTGTTATAGAAGTTACTAAGCACTTTTAATTTCTGAATTTGTTTTATCATGAACTAGTAACAATGTACAGATGGGCATTGGTCCATGGACCACACTTTGAGTACCACTGCTCTGTGAGGAGCAGATCTATGATGGCTATATATATATTAGGATAAACTTTGGTAAGGGAAGGGCTTGGAAGTTCTTAGAAGTCTATGCTAGGGTGAAGGGTTATGATACAAGCTGGCAGCTCCCCGCCCCCAACTAATGCATTCATTTGCACATATGACCCAGATTGTTCCAAACTCTGGAACGTCTTCTCTAAAGGAAATTCTCATCAAAAAGTCCGATGCAGGAGTGGTTTCTTCTGAAGGTGGCAGAGTTATCCAGAAACCTATGAGGTGAGCAGTTAGAATTGAGAAGTAGCTAAAGAGTTTACTAATGTTTCGTAACATAGACTTTGTCAGAAGACGTACTTTTCTCCTCTCTGACTTCACTGGTATTCCTTCCTTTCTGGTGTTGATTTATATTATCCTTGACCTAAATACCTGTTTTGAGTTAATATCCCAAGGTTATAAAATATGAACAGCGAGAGTCATCCACTCACAGTGCTTTATACTTTAAGTGAACTAGCTACTTTGGGGCTTCAGATTCAAATTCAGCTTGTGTATATTTAAGATGTACCATGCTCCACACCATGATGGGTACCTTTGCTCTTTTGAGCCCATTGACACAACAGCTCAGTGAGGTTGTTTTTTTGTTTGTTTTTTGCGGTATGCGGGCCTCTCACTGTTGTGGCCTCTCCCGTTGTGGAGCACAGGCTCCGGACGCGCAGGCTCAGCGGCCATGGCTCACGGGCCCAGCCCCTCCGCGGCACGTGGGATCTGCCCGGATCTCAACCACTGCGCCACCAGGGAAGCCCCGTCAGTTCTTATCTTAAAGTTCTTGACATACTTAAAGCTACTGTGTCCCATCCTCTTTGGAAGAAGGCTAAGCAAAACCTGACAAGGTTGACTAACTAGTGGTCCCATGGAGTCTTTGTGTCAGAGGTTGGTCAGGCAAGGAGGCGATCCAGGCACACATGTCTTCACATGCCCCCTCGGGATGTAGTCGCTCCTCACAGATCTTGAGAATCAGCACTCCACTGGAGAAGGGGTTCTCCCACCAACTCTCTATTGCATTTTAATTTATTTATTTATTTATTTATTTTTGGCTCGGGTCTTCGTTGCTGCGCGGGCTTTTCTCTAGTTGCGGTGAGCGGGGGCTACTGTTCGTTGCGATGCGCGGGCTTCTCATTGTCATGGCTTATCTTGTTGCGGAGCACAGGCTCTAGGCGCACAGGCTTCAGTAGTTGTGGCACGTGGGCTCACAATTGTGGCTTGCGGGCTCTGGAGCGCAGGCTCAGTAGTTGTGGCGCACGGGCTTAGTTGCTCTGCGGCATGTGGGATCTTCCCACGTGCCAGGGCTTGAACCCGTGTCCCCTGCATTGTGAAGCAGATTCTTTACCACTGCGCCCCAGGGAAACCCCTCTATTGCATTTTTTTTTTTTGCGGTACGCGGGCCTCTCACTGTTGTGGCCTCTCCCGTTGCGGAGCACAGGCTCCGGACGCGCAGGCTCAGCGGCCGTGGCTCACGGGCCCAGCCGCTCCGCGGCATGTGGGATCTTCCCGGACCGGGGCACGAACCCGTGTCCCCTGCATCGGCAGGCGGACTCCCAACCACTGCGCCACCAGGGAAGCCCAGTGAGGTTGTTTTTATCAGTGCCATTTATTAGGAAATCAAGCCTCAGAGAGCTTGAATGACTTTCCCATGGACTGTGATTCAAAGCTAGGTGTACTGAGTCTAGATACAGTTCTTTTAAACTATAGCGCATGTTTAATTATCTCTCAAAACATCTTATTTCTTTGGTTGTATATGTATTATTACAGAGTCCTCGTTGGAAAATGCATAGCCTACATAGTCCTAAACAGTAATGTCCACCACATGCCAGCCTTTCAGGAGAACACCTTTGCTTGTACATCACCTGCTTTTGTAGCATTTGTCTCTAAGAGACACTGAAATTTTCAGTGAGGTAATAATTAATTACATTTTCACAAAGAATCCTGCTTAACTGTAAGACAAACTAATGAAGATGGTGATTTATTAAATATCCTCAACTTGAGAAAGATTTCTGAATAAAAGATGATAACCGTCAACTTAAGTGAGACTGCAGAAGGATAAGGTCTCAACTGCAGTAGAAAATATTTAAGTAGAATACACTAAAGAATTTCCTGCCATGATCGATGCTTTCCAGCTTTGGAGCGGTTTTGAAAGTTCATGTTCTAAGAAAAGGGGCAGATTTTAGTTTTAGATTTGGTTGAGAATTAATTCTTGGAGGTTGAGGAATTGATCACACTACCAGTAGATAGGATATGCAATGGTCATGACTCAAATTGGTAACTTACCTCCAGAGAAAAGAATGTATAATTCTGCATGTTCTGTTACCTTTATTCATTCATTCAACAAGTATCTGTTGAGTTCCTTCTAAGTACCAGGCACTGTTCTGAGCACTGAGGATATAATGGTGAACATGGCAGAAGAGACCCCCTTTTTCCCCATAAGGCATTCTTATGGGAAGACAAAAAACCAAATAGTTGAACAAGGTAATCTTGTAGCAACAAATGTTATTAATAAAAATCAAACAGGTAGTTGTAATAGAGTGTGACAGGTAGTGGGATTACTAGTTTTGGTTCTGTGATCAGGGAAGGTTCCCTGAAGTTAAGGAGACAGACAAGAGTCAGACTCATGTAGGGTCTCGTAGACAACTGGGGGATGCCAGGGGAGAGTCTTAAGCAGGAGGGTAACATGACTTATTTTAAAAGTCACTCCTTATTTTTCTTCTATGAGGGAAATAGGGGGATTGGGGCAAGGGTAGAAACAAGAAGTGAGTTAGAGAGGTTACTTCAGGCTACCGAAAGCAGGAAGCATCCAGGCAAGAGAGCAGAGCAGCTTGGACTCAGGGGACAGCAGTGGAGTTGGAGAGAGGCGGTTGGATGGCTAGGAATTGGATTGGATTGGGGTTGCAGTGAGAAGAACGGAAGAATTGAAAGTGACTCCTAGCTTCGCTGATATGCTTTACTGAGGTGGGACAGTCTAGAGGAGGAGGGATTTGGGGGAGAAATCAAAAATTCGATTTTGGCCATGTTATGTTTGGGATGCCTGTTTGCCATCCCAGTTTCCCATCACAAGTAGACAGTTGCATAAACGTGTTTGGAGCTCATTGGTGAGTTGGGGCTGGAGCTATAGATTTGATAATATAGAGATGAGGTTGATTCCGTGGGCCTATACAGGATCATCTGGAGGGAGAATGGCTAGAGGAGAAGACCTAGGCCTGGATGCTAAGGCATTCCCATGTGTCCAGCAGAAGGAAGGAGATGGAGAAGAAGCAAAGCAGAAAAGCCTAAGACAAGAAGTTTCTTTCTCCTGAAAGAATAAGCTGGAGTCACACACCCACACGTGCCTCCCACCCCTTGTTGACCCTGCACATCCAGGACCTGGGACTGAGACACGGCACAGGCCCCACTCACTCCACTGGACCAAGTCTTGCCTCTTGTTCCAAAATCCGAACCTGCTCTGTGTCCGGTGGTTGCCCTTACTGTGTGATGCCCTTCGTTCACTTAGTAAACGTTTTTTGAGCAGCCCATCTGTGCTGGCACCGTGGGTGTAACGCTGAATGAGAACAGTTCGACACAGTCCCTGCCCTTAGAGAGTTTATAACATAATAAGGTCCCCAACAAGTGGACAATTACAATGAACAGAAATGGTTGAGGTACAGCTGTTTTTAGTATAGACTGTGAGACTCGGGCAAGTATAGCTGCTGTTCTAAGCCTTGATTTTCCGTCTGAGAAATGGAACTAAGTTTGAGGAGCTTTCTGATATACCCTGAGGATGTAAACTCCTGTCTAGCCCCTCGTGGAACATCTAAAAGGGCAGTGAGTGGGGAGGCCTGGGCAGCCTGTCTGTGTGGCGAGCTCACGTTTGGTGTGTTAGCCTACAGCAAGTCTCCAACTTTTCCTTCTAGATGTCTGCTCCTCTCCTCGCCCTTCACCATTGCTGTTCTCTCAGCTCTGGGCCCTCTTTTTGGTTCTGCTTGTCCATCCCAAAGCAGAAGAAAGGGCTTTGATGCTGAGAAGAATCACAGAAGAATCCTTTGATGCTGAACCAAGAAGATTTGACCTTCCTGAGAGGCATCTTTAATGTTTAAATGATCTGGGGAGGTGGAACAAAGGATTCTGGGAAATTCAAATGCCCACACAGTGTTCAGTGTATAATGGCTGAACTTGGTAATAAACTCTCAGCCACTCCCTTGAACCCAGCCGCACCCACTCCTCACGCGCCTCAGAACCTTTCGGGGAGGGTACTGATTGCGGCAGCTTCTCAGAGAAATGCAGAAAGTGTCTCTGAAAAGAACACAGCCGTTTGTTCTCTGTCAAGATGCCTCTTTCATACTGTAATTAGAGTGCTGTAGAGGGGTGGAAATGGGGGAGAAGGAGGAATATGAAACGCTCTTACTTCCCCTCGTGGCTTATTCTTCCTGCACTGCAGGGCTTTGAACTCACTGAAATATTGTGACTGAAACACACACTGTTATATGCACAGAGAGGGAGAAAGCGACATGTGTGCCCCTGAGTTTCTGCCTCCATGGTGCCTATGTGCTCAAGTGAGAGGGTGCAGCCTGGGGGGGAGTTCATCAGAGTCGGGAGATCAGAATTCTGCCTTGTAACCCTGTGCCTCTCCAAGAGTCACGTTGAACTGATTTAGCCTGTATCCCGAGTTTTAAAGAAGAATGAACACATTCCTCAACATAAATTCTGGCAATATTTCTCTGTTCACATCTGGAAACGAAGATAGGAATAGTATATACCTAAAAGTGTCGTGAAGATGAATGAAATAATAGAAGTAAAGCAGTTAGAACAATGCCTGTGGCATAGAACACATTTAATATGTGTTAAAAATGTGTTTCTATTATTACAACAATTTTTAATCTAGGGGATTTCATTTTTACAAAGAAAGGCAGTGGTCATTGATTATATTAGACAGACAGTAAAGATGGTTATTTTGACATGCCTGTATATTTTGAAAAGTAGACTTTGGAAAGAATTTTTGCATTTTCTTACTATTTCTTTAGATGAAACTGAGGCACAGTATATACGTTAAACTGTTTTTCATTAAAAAAAAAAAAGAGTCAGGGCTTTATTTTTCCAATCAGAAGAATGGGGGTAAAAGTATGAGGGTCCCTTAGTTTCCTTCCTGAAAAGTTGTAAGGACAAGCTTGTGAGAGCTCAAAACTTTTCACTGTGTTCTTCGTACCTGCTACTCCATGGTCATCTCTGATGATAGAAGGAAATGATGAAGCTAGTTAGAGTGAAATAGCGCAACATTCAGGAATGTTCGCGGGGTTTTGTTTTGAATCGTATTTGCAGCAACAGCTAAAACAATTTCTCGATAATATCTTGCTGAAAAATCAGTTAACGTCTTTCTAGCACCTGTGGGCGGTGGAGGAGAAAGCAGGGTGTGGAAGGAGTCTAGGATGGCTGTTTCAGTCACAGCAGATGATTTTTGAAGCAGCTGGCTGATCTCGTGTGGATAACAGAGAATTGGTGCTATTGGGCCCAATGATCTTTCATATAAAAGTGTCGGGATATCCAGCTGACTTGATACACAGCTCAACTCCTGGTCTGCCCCCCAGAAACTGCTCTTCTCCATCTCAGTTATTTGAACTCCATCCTTCTAGTTGCTCAAGCTAAAAAACCTTGAGGGTCATCTTTGACTCATGTCTCTCTTATATTCCACATTCAATGTGTCAGCAAGTCTTCCTAGCTCTACCTCATAATACACCCAGAATCCCGCTATTTCTCAGTGTCCCCACTCCTCCCACTCTGGCCAAGGCAGTCATGATTTGGAAATAACCTGGGAGGTCTCCTTGCTTCCACCTTTAGCCCTCGTCAGTCTGTTCTCAACAGGGCAATCAGAGACATTCTTTGAAAACTTTAATCAGGTCACATGAGTTCTCTGCTGCAAACCCCCACCCCCACCCCATGGTCTCCACATCACACCAAGTGAAAGTCAGGTTATTATCCACGGTCTACCTGGTCTAGCCTCCCACCTCCATGTGGCCTGTTACACACTCAGACTTCATCTCATTCATTTTCTATTTATTCCGTCCAGCGCAGCCACACTGGCTCCTTTCAGGTCTTCGGAAGCTCCTCCAGGATGTTCCTGCCCCACAGCTTTGCCCTGGCTGTTGCCTCTTCTGGAATGCTCTTCCTCAGAAGTCTGCATGGCTCACTGTCTCACTCCTCTTCTGTCATTTCTCAAGTTTTCTCAGCGAGGCCTTTCCCAGCCACTCTACCCTAAACCCCAGACCCTACCCCCATACTTACTATTCCTCTTCATGCTTTGTTTTCCCCTCAGCACTTATCAGTATATAACATCCTTTATATTTGTACTTGTCTTTGTTATTATTGCCTGTCTCCTCTACTGGAATGTAAGCTCCATGAGGCCAGGGATTATTACTTTTATGTTTGCTGCTGTATCCCCATGTGCTAAAGCAATGCCAACCCTGTAGTAGGCACTCAATAAATTATATTTTGGAAGCAGAATAAGTAGATAGATAGATAGATAGATAGATAAGGACCTTGATAGTAGTTTGTGTGTATTATGATACATTCTTAGGAATGTCAGCAGTTCTTAAAATAGGCACTTGGAATACCTGTTCTGTGCTGGATACTATACTTTGCACTTTCCATCTATTATTTAATTTAATCCTCACAACGCTTTGAGAGAGGTACAGTGTTTATTCCTACTTTACAAACGAGGAAACTGAGACTCAGAGAGGTTAAGAACTTGCCCCAGGTCCCTGACAGAGCTGTGATTTAAACCCAGTTCGGTCACATTTCAGAACTTTTAATCATTATGCTATAACAGTCAGGATTATACCAACTTGAAGGTTAAAAAGCAAAACAGGAAACATAGTTCCTTCATTATGTCCTTTATGTTAGTTGCCAGGCCTTCCCTTGCATCTGCTCAAACAAATAAATAAACGAGATCTCAACGTCAAGAAGAAAAAGGAAAAAAAAAAAAAAGACCGAGCAAATTTCCCAAGATCCTAAAAGAACCTGCCTCTTTGAGGTCTCATGACTGAAATATCATGAAGATGTGGAACGGCACTGGCTTTGGAACCTGGAGATCGAAGTGACGCTCCAGGTCAGCCTCCGAGCGCCCTGTCAGCCTTGGGCCGGCAAGCCCTCTGATCTCTCTGTGCCTTAGTTTCCTCGCATGTAAAAGGCGGCACTTGGGGAAGTGGTCTGTGAGGTCCTTCCCACCTGATATTCTGGCCTGTGAGACTCGTGGCCTTTCTTTCGTTGCTGTGGGTACAGCGTGGAGGAGTGAGGGTGGGCTATAGTACTCTGTGTAAGGCCATTTATTTGCCTTCACTGCTTTAGGGAAGGACTTTTGCTCACTGGAGCCCCTGATCTCTAAGGAGACACGACATGGTATGATGCAGTGCCTGAGTTAATGCATCCCTCACCCTCCTCTATGCCCATCCATTCTGCTTGTTAGAGTCAACACTGGATGGCATTTAGAGGACTGCGTGCTGTTTTGGCCTTTATTTATTGACAACCTAAGTCTCCTTAAATCCTTTCTGGAACAAATCAAGGGATAAGGTGTAAATAACTGTAATACAGCTGAACCGTGTGACCTTCGGTAAGGTATTTACCTTCTCGGGGCTGTGTTTGCTCCTCTGAAAAATAGGAGAAAATGTTCCCCGGGCTCCTAAGTACAACTGAAAGACTGTTTTACAACCCCCTCCACCCCACCACACCCATGCCATTCTCCAGTGAAATCGAAATGAAAACACTGCCAACACACAATTGCCTCTCTGACCTCCCCCAATTTCTTTGTTAGTTTTAGAACAGTTAGGGTCAAAGGGGTTGTTTTTTTTGATGTCTAACCCAAATTCCTCTTTCCTAAAGCAAACGTGTTACAGGAAGACTGGCAAGGTTCCACGGGGGCAGTGAAGCACTTTGGAAATATGGGCTTTGAAGATTAATAGAAATATGACCACGTGGCCATTTGTGAGCTTGGCAGTCTGTCCACATATGCTTCTGCGTGCCAGTGTGAGCATGTGTGCATGTGTGCCAGTGTGTGTGTGATGAAGTGTACAAGTGCATACAGGAGTGTGGGTAAACAGGTCTTTGAGTCACAGGGGCCAGCCCCTCCTGGCGGGCTTTGTCTTCCTTTTGGTTGCCATGACAACAGCGAGGGCCTCCGTATCCGTAAACAAAGCTGCCCGTGTGACTGAACCAAGAGGAGGGGTCTGGAGCTAGAAGCCCAAACTGGGAGCCATCTAATCCTCCTACAGAGTGGTTTTGTGTTTTTTTTTAACATCTTTATTGGAGTATAATTGCTTTACAATGGTGTGTTAGTTTCTGCTTTATGACAAAGTGAATCAGCTATGCATATACATATATCCCCATATCTCCTCCCTCTTGCGTCTCCCTCCCTCCCTCCCTATCCCACCCCTCTAGGTGGTCACAAAGCACCGAGCTGATCTCCCGGTGCTATGCGGCTGCTTCCCACTAGCTATCTATTTTACGTTTGGTAGTGTATATATGTCCATGCCACTCTCTCACTTTGTCCCAGTTTACCCTTCCCCCTCCCCATATCCTCAAGTCCGTTCTCTAGTAGGTCTGTGTCTTTATTCCCGTTTCTTGTCACAGCAGACCTACCGGCACATCTTCGCCACTAGGTAAATACAGAGATACCTGTTCAGGTGCCCTGTGATCCTGAGGTGACATAACATGGGCAGGAATTTCCAATTGGAGCAAGGCTTCAGCGAACCTCACTCCTAACCCCCAGCAGTTAGTCATCTCATAATAAATTCCAGCAACGTGAGTGTTCAAAGCCCCTCCCATCACCCTGTGGACCAAAGCCAATCACTTATTTATCAATATACAGATGAGCTGCTTTGTGAATTACCTGTGGCTCCTTTATAGGTTCAGAAGTTCATAAAATATAAATTAATTTTAACATTAACCTAAATATGACTTGAAAGACAACTCTACCTCCTCCCCACCACCCGCCCCCCAGTCAAACATGATAAGGACACATGGATGTTGTACCTTGTCTGAGATTATCTACATCATTCTTGCACTTTATCTAATTGTGAATAATATGGAACTGGTTATGTATGAATCGTTGATTTGTACAAATTATGCCTCTCATGTAAACTGCTAAAAAACAAAAGCAGTCACAAATGTAAATTCACTAAGTCAGACGTAAGAAGAAAATTGTACGTAACTGTGCAGTATGGGGAGATAGATCAGCCTCCTTCTTCGTTCTGGTAACTGAAGTTTAAAATCCCAAACCTTGCATACACATGAGACAACCAGAATAGAGGCTCAGCTGTGCTCATCTCCACGTCATCATCCTTCCATCTCTGTGACAGCTGTGTTTTGAGGGGAACTGCCATTTCTCCTCCCAGGGAAAAAAAAAAAAGACAGCCAAAAATTATGGATAACAGAATTGGGTAAGAAATATTTGAATGAAATGCAATGGATTTTCCCCCCAGTTTTATTGAGATGTAATTGACAGATAACATTGTATTAGTTTAAGTTGTGTTAGTTCAGTATTTGTATGTATTGTGAAATGATCACCACAGTAGGTTAACATCCATCACCGCACATAGTTACATTTTTTTTCTTGTGATGATGAGAACTTTGAAGGTCTTCTCTCTCAGCAACTTCAAAATACACAGCACGATGTTGTTAACTACCGTCACTATGCTATGCATTACATCTCCAGAGCTTACTTATAACTGGAAGTATGTACCTATTGACCACCTTTACCCATTTCCCCCACCCCCTGACCACCACCAAAATGTTGTTTCTATGAGTTCAGTTTTTCTAAAATTCCACAAATAAGTGAGATCATACAGTACTTGGCTTTCTCTGACATATTTTACTTAGCATAATGCCTTCATTAATCCATATTGTCCCAAATGACAGGATTTCCATCTTTATTATAGCCAAATAATATTCCATTGTGTGTGTGTGTGTGTGTATGTGTGTGTATACACACACACACACACACACACACCACATTTTTTTATCCGTTCATCTCTTGATGGGTACTTAGGTTGTTTCCATGTCTTGGCTATTGTAAATAATGCTGCAATGAACATGGGAGTATATAATGTCTTTGAGAGAGTAATTTCAATTCCTTGGAATACATACCCAGAAGCGGGATTGCTAGACCATATCGTAATTCTATTTTTAATTTTTTGAGGAGCCTTCATACTGTTTTCCATAGTGGCTGCACCAGTTTATATTCCCGCCAACAGTGCAAAAGGGTTCCCTTTTCTCCACATTCTGACAGTTATCTCTTGTCTTTTTGACAAGAGCTTTTCTAATACATGTGAAGTGATATCTCACTGTGGTTTTGATTTGCATTTCCTTGATGATTAGTGATGTTGAGCACCTTTTCATGTATCTGTTGGTCATTTGTTTGTCTTCTTTGGAAAAATGTCTATTTAGTTCCTCTGCCTATTTTATAATGGTATTTTTTTTTTTTTTTTTTTGCTATTGAGTTGTGTGAGTTCTTTATATATTTTGGATATTAACCCCTTATCAGATACATGATTTGCACATATTTTCTTCCTTTCCATAGGCTGCCTTTTCATTCCATAGGTTGCCATTTCATTGAATTTTTATCATTTTACAATCTCTTACAAGAATCCACTCAGGACTTCCAGGCTAAAACAGATTTATTCCTGCTCTGGTTGTGAGTAGGGGGGTTTCGTGTCTTTCTAATGGCAACACTAGCTGAAGAGGAAACTGAGACAGAGAGGTTTACTGCCCAGTTTATTAGCAGCAAAGGTTACCTGGGTACCTAGCTCTGAGAATTGACTTGGTGGTATTTATGCCACATCACATGGGGATTTATTTTTGTTTTCCTGAGTGTCTAGATGCATCTCAGCTTGAGTTCTGTTACATCTAGGGGTGTAGAAACACTGGATGGAGGAAATGAAAGGGAGCTGACTACCCATCCTCTTACCTTGAGCCACAGGCTAACACTAAGTGCTCTTAGGGCACATGAGCACTCTTCTGATGTAAGCCAGACTTTTCTCCTTTGAACTTCCTGTTGCTCGATCCAAGGAAACTGGATAAATTGAGATATCCATAGGGCCACTCCTTGAGGCACCTTTCATTAAGAAGTTTGGCGGTGGTCATCGAGATGGCTAAGTAAGGCAACGGCCATATGTTTTATCTTTGCAAAAGCATCATCATCTGAATAACCCCAGGATAATCCTCTATGAAGAGGAGAGAGTACTCAGATCCTCAGGGAAGAGAGGGGCCAGTGGGAGGAACACATTTCCCTTTCTTCCGTCTGGCTACATATATATACACGAGACTGGCAGACATGTTGAATCTAAGGTTAGAATAATCACTTATTTTTGGCAGGTAATAGAGCTGAATCCTGTTTGTCCCTGTGTTCTCCAGAATGAAATATGTGTATAAATAAATGGTGACTGTGATACAGACACAAAATCAAGCAGCACATCACTAGCTTGACTAATGCTACAAATTAGTAGCATTGATACTAGGTCCTTATTAACCCAACACAGAGCAATGGATTTTTACGCTGCTCTCTCAATTAAAAAGATAGTCCTTTTAGAAAAAACACAAACCTCTGTTTTTATGTCCTTACTTTCCTCAACCTTTGGCTGAAAAATAAATCCCTCTTGTGGATTTTAAATGTTGACTGCTACATAACATGGAAGGCAGCTCAGGCCTCATAGAAACAGCACTTCATCTGGAATCAAAAGGCATTCATTTGAATTCTGCCTCCTGATAATTTGGTCATTTTGGGGAAGTAACCTTTCTGAACCTCCCAGGGTTTTTGCAAATCTAAATGAAATAATTTACGTGAAAGTGATTCAGAAAATAAAAATTTTACAAATGTGGCTTAAAAAGCTTAATATCTTATTTATCATCTATGGAATCTGCTATAATACGAGGCTGTGGATTAAACTTCATTGGTCCTTGATAGAATGTGATATGATTCAGCCTCTACTTGGCCTCATGGAACCTTCCGATTAGTTAGAGAAAAGCCGTGGGCACACTGTGATGTCAAGGGAGGGGGTTAAGAAGTGTCGTGAGAGACACTGGTGCCAGACTCTCTGCCCTAGGCTCCCAGCTGACAAACAAAACAAAGCAAAACAAAACACAGGAGGCCACGTGCTATAGACAGTATGCTATGATCCAGTTTTTGTAAAATAAATAAGAGCAAAGATGAAAAAAAAAAAAAACACAGAAGGCCAAATGATAAACATAGTACAGAAGAACCCCAAACACAGCCCTTCTTCCCCCCACTGACACGTGGGAGCTGCTCAGGAAGTAGCCCCGTTGGTGCATACTCTATTTCTTTTAGCCAAGAGGCTTCTTAAAAAGACCAAGCCAGATTTGTTGGGCTCTGGGCCTGTAAGATGCCAGGTGGGAGGGTGGGAGGAAATGGGGGCCTGCAGTGGCAGAGGAGAGCAGGGAAGCCAGCTGGTGAGACTGGAGCCAGGAAACTTCCAAATATACAGGGAGGTTAGGCTGCGGTGTCTTGGGCTATCCCACCGGAAATCGAGCCACGCGGTCATCCTGGGGGTCAGATAGAGGTACCACACTGCATACTTCATAGACGCATGCTACAGAGATTTTAGTGGAGTCAAACAAAGAAAAATAGTGGTGGCAGTGTCCAGGAGTTACCTGGCAACTGCTAAATTCCCGCTAGTTCACCTGGCTCCATTTGGGTCAGTGCAGAGATGCTGCGCCCCCTCATTTAAGCCTTTGGGAATCAGGTCAGAGCTATCAGTGTGCTCCTCAAGTCAGCCTGGGTATCTTTAATAAAATAATCTGTTGAATAAGTACTATACGCCAGACCTAGTCTAGTCCTGGAAGATGCAAAGTTGAGTAAGACAAAATGTTTTCAAAAAGCTCACATAGAGGGAGAGAGACAGTCACATGTACAACTCACCACAATAGAGGTCTGGCTGTAACATGAGCTGTGAAGAGATAGAGATAAGGTAGAAAGGCGGCCAGAAGACTGGGGGCAAGGGAGAGGGGGAGGGGAAAGCTAAACATTAGAGGTGACATTTCAACCTGGCGTTGAAGAAGGAGATCAGCTCGGTGGTTTGTGACCACCTAGAGGGGTGGGATAGGGAGGGTGGGAGGGAGGGAGACGCAAGAGGGAAGAGATATGGGAACATATGTATATGTATAACTGATTCACTTTGTTATAAAGCAGAAACTAACACACCATTGTAAAGCAATTATACTCCAATAAAGATGTTTTAAAAAAAAAAAAAAGAGACTCAGGCAAAAGGTAAGAACAGATTCTGGGCAGTGTGAATTAAACCTTGAGATCCCTCACTGCTTTTTCA
Source organism: Aethalodelphis obliquidens (assembly GCF_003676395.1). NCBI lineage: Eukaryota > Metazoa > Chordata > Mammalia > Artiodactyla > Delphinidae > Aethalodelphis > Aethalodelphis obliquidens. Next base: position 16,630,856 of record NW_020837992.1, on the reverse strand, counting down.
GGAACTGTGGAAAGTGTGCTGTGTTTCAGGCATGGCCGTGATGGGCTGCAAGTAGGCAAGAGATAGATCAGATTGATGGGAGGTGAGGTTTGAATGAAAGGTTCAGATCCAGCTGTGAAGGCCTTTGAAGGGTCTGTTAGGTGTTTAGCAGCTGTTGGAGGAGACTGTGGAGGAGGGGAGGATAGAGTAGAGAGAAGAGGGAATTTAGAAGATCTGAGGGTCGTGGTTCCTCTTAGTGGCCGGCCACTTAACTCCCCTTAGATTCAGTTTTTGGGTTTGTTTTTTTTTTTTGAATTTTTGAATGTTATTTTATTTATTTTTTATATAGCAGGTTCTTATTAGTTATCTATTTTATACATATTAGTGTATTTATGTCAATCCCAACCTCCCAATTCATCCCACCACCAAGATTCAGTTTTCTGAGCTGGAAAATGGAGATGTTGGTAATAATGCAGATGCTAAAAGAAAGATTACTGTGTTCCCCTGCTCATAGCCTGCTTAAATTCTCCTTGTTCAATGTCTTGCTCAAAACATTACCTCCTGCAAAACCCTCTTGGATTTCCCTAGAGCATAGTTGGAAAATGAAGACACATACATATGAAAAGATAAAGAAAGCAGCATATAAATATGCCACTGGGCCGGCAGATGTGCAGGGAGCCTGGGCTCTTAGAGCAGACAGGCCTGGGTTCCAAACCTGGCTCCATCTCTTACCTGAACCTGAGCAAGTTGTTTCACTTTTAAATCGAGGCTGAAAATACATGTTCTACCTCCTTCTCATTTTGGTTGTAAAGATTAAATGCACAAAATGGATGAAGGTGCTTGGAAATTAGAAAGTGCTCCATAAATGTCACTCCCTGGGGTTATTATTTTCAGTTTGGAAGCGGCAAAATCCAGTGCACGTTTTAGAAAGATAACTGGAGTAACTGTGAAATAGATGAAATGAAGGGAAGGGAGATAGGTGGTTGAGAGACCAAGTCGGTGCTATTGCAGTTGTCCAGGCAGGAAAGGATGAGGACCAAGAGGCAGTAAGGATGCAGAGGGAGGCTGGGTCCAAGTGCTATTCTGAAGATAGAACCAACAGAACAATAGCATTCGTCAGACAGGAAGGATAGGAAGAAGACAAAGAACCAAAGGTAGGAACTTCGGTAGATGGTGATGCCATGAACCAAGCTAGCTGTTCGTTACTTTCCAATTGCTGAAATCCAGAGGGGCAGGTGAAAAAAGGAGGTGTCCCAGGGCTTAAGTTCTGTTACCCTGACTCTCGCTGGCCCTGCTCAACTCTTCTTTCCCCCACAGCAGCCTTAGGAGAACCCACCGAGCTTGAAACCAAGCCCAGGAGAACTTCCCCTGCCCATGTGCCTTGTCCCCATGCCCTTAGCCTGATAGTGACCATTGTAAGGTGTCTGTGCCCGAGGAATCCCTCTCTATCTTGGAAGGAGGGGCTGTATGAGACCCAAACCGGTATATCCCTCTGCCTCACCGTAGACTGGCGCCTCTCCTTTCCCTGCACCGGGGCTGGGGCACGTCCCTCAGCCCCTGGCTCATTTTCTCCTCCCTGGACATGAGGGGGTAGGTGGCAGGACCCACAGTGGGTGCTCGACTCTCTTATCTTCAGGCTGTTGCTCTTTATGGACGGGGAACACCTTGAATGAGTGCAACAGCTTCCAGGGCAGTAGGAGAGTGCGTGAGCCGTGGCTGGGAGGCACTACGCTAGCAAGGGGTGTTCCGGCTGGAAGGGTGTTTGGTGATGAGACGGGCATTGGTGCAGAGGTGGTATCTGGAGGGGCCTGTTAGCAAATGAATATTTCTCGATCCCCATTTGTTCACTCGTTGAATCTGATCATCTTCCTCTCTGCCAGGGAACCCTCGTTCCTCTTCTGTCTTCTTTTTCCCATGGAGCTTTCGTTTTTGTTTTGGTTTTGTTTTTTTTAATCGTCTTGTGCCACAGAGTGGCTCTGGTCCCCTGTGTCTGTTAGTGGGCTCTGTCTTATCTCTGACCCTCATGCTGTCTCATTTTCCCCTCCACACCACCCCATCTTCCTACTGTCTTTCTACTGGAGCCATGTGTCCTTCCTGTGTCCTTAGCTTTCTTGTTTAATCTCGACCAGCCATCTTCAAACAGCATTTCAGCCCTTCTAGGCCTCAGAGTCGTGGTCTTCCATGGCAGCCCATACTGATCACCACAGGGTACAGGCCACCAGGGGAAGCACAGCATTATGGGTAGAGTTCAGATCCCAGCAAGTTACCTCTCTCCCCTAAACCTTGATTTCCCCATCTGTTAAACAGGAATTTTAATAGTGCTTACCTCATAGGGTGATTTTGAGGATTAAATGAGTTAATGGGTATGAAAAACTTCATATAGGCTGGCACGTAATCATCAGTCAATGTACATTAGTCACTGTTGTTATTAAGAGCAGAAAGGGTAGCTGGGCCCCTCAGAGGGTGAAGGGCTTCCGTTGTAGCCGGAGAGACATAACGTAGCATTCTGGAAGCTAGCTGGTCACGTTACTAAGTCAATACCTTTCAAAATAGAGCAAGCAGAGAGCATTAGTGCTGACTGGAATGAAACTGATCTGCGAAGGCTTCCTGCAGGAGGCTGAACGAAGTGCATTTCTGTGCAACCTTTTAAGGAGATCCCCGTTGCAGCCTGGGACAAAGGAAATGGGGTATACACAGTGCCTGTTCAAACATGCTCTCCCTCCTGCTTGTTTCACCCTTTCTTTTAGTCATGGCACTGCCCAAACCTAGTGAATCTTATCTGCTTTGTCCACAGGGAATTTGCCAAAGAGAGAGAGAGAGTGGAGAACCGGAGAGCTTTCATGAAACTGCGGCGCCAGCAGCAGATCGAGCGTGAGCTGAATGGGTACCGCGCGTGGATAGACAAAGCAGGTAAGGCCTGGGGGCTGGAGGAGGTTGGCGATGGGCTGCCCAGACATCAGGGACCTGCCCCAGTTCCCACTCCCAATACTTGCATTCAAAGGGGCAGCCTAGACCAGAGCAGAGAGAAGCTCGAGATGACTTGTTGGCTTTTTGGATTCCCCGCTGGTCCCTTTTTCTCCCTCTGGAGTCTGTCCCAGTTCTTCAGCCAAACGCCTTTCACGAGGCAGGCATTTTAGCAAGGTGAACTGAGTAAAAGGTAACATAACCCATGAGTTTGGGCTGATGACATTCTACACTACTACTGTTACTACTACTACTAACAGTCTGTTCATTCCACAAATATTTATTGAGAGCTTACTTTGTGCCAAGTCCTGTTCTAGGTACTTAGGATACAGCAATGAGCCAGAGTTCTACCTTTTTTGTTGTTTTTGGACCATGCCACGCGGCTTTCAGGATCTTAGTTCCCCAACCAGGGATTGAACCCGGCCCCCCACCCACCGCAGTGAAAGTGCTGAGTCCTAACCACTGGACTGCCGGAGAATTCCCCCAGAGCTCTGCTCTTGTGGAGCTCATTACCCTGTAGCTGGGGAAGGCAGCGATGAACAAAATAATTACTTTTGATAAGGTGATAAGTACAGTGAAAACAGATCAAGGTAGGGTTAGGGGTTTAGGGTAGGTTGCAGTCTTAAATAGAGGGTCAGGGTAGACCCGTGTGAGGAGAGATTCGGAAGAGATGAGGGCGTGAGCCACTGGGAGCTCTGAGGGAAGAAGACCCCAGTGCCCAGGCTGTAATGTGGGAGGGGCCAGGAGCCCTCCAGGAATAGCAGGAGGTGTGAGCAGGGGAAGGTGTCAAGAGTAAGGATGAGGGCAGCTCTGGTGGGAGCAGAGGCAGTAGATTGTGTATGACCTTTACGGGCCACTGTAAAATTTGGGACTTTCCGGTGAATGAGGCAAGAAGCACAGGAGGGTCTTGAGCAGAGAAGGGACATGCTCTGTTTAAGATTTTAAAGGAGTACTTGGTTGCTGCCCTGAGAACAGACAGTAGGAGGACAAGGCCAGAAGCAGGGAGACTGATTGTGAGGCCACTGCAGTAAGGCAGCTAATAGATGATGGTGAGAATTGGTTTTCGCTGTTCCCTGCACTGTCATCAGCTCCCCACTCTGTGGCTCGGCCTCGGGAAAAATTCTTGCCCAGCCCCGAGGATAGGTCCAGATTTATCCCGATTTCATTAACCCACAGAGCCCCCAGGTGCAAGTTTGACTGTGGCTCTGCTGCTTATGAGGGACATCGATCACCCCACATCTGTCAGTAAAAAGGATGTATTTGATTTCCGTATTATTTGAAAGGTTGCGTTGCATTGGTGTTGTATATCTTCCCGAGCAAAAGAGTAAACTGTTTTTTAATTAAAAAAAAATACACATGATAGTCAGCATCTTTGCTGTATTCCTGGTAGAAAGCAGAGAACAAAGAGGTCTCTCTGGAAAAATTTGGACTAGGATTGGATACTTAGGTGCCTGACCCTTATTCTTCTCTAAGCTTTGGAATGATGCTACGACGCTTATTCAGATCACAGCACACAAAAGCTCTCTCAGTTCAGGAGTCAACTTTGGATTATCTTTCAGGGGTGAGAGGGCATGTGTGATGGAAAGTGCCACGTCAAAGCCAGATAAAAGCCACGTCTCATTTGGGACTTGCTGCTTCTGGAAGCAGGAGCCATGAGAGTGGTGACTGTACTTCCATTTTGCCCTTTGTCCTCTGAGGCTCTTGTGTGGAGGTTAATGTGAATCTCCCCTCCCTCTTCCTGGAACAGTATCTCAGCAGATTTGCCTCCAGGCCAGGCCGGCAGCTTGAAGTTCCCAACTGCCCTTGGCTTCCTGGGCAGGGGAGCCGTCTGACAGACCACCCTAGCGAGTAGGCTGGCAGCAGAGCTGGAAGGCAACCCTCCCTGCCCTTGCCACGGCCCTGCTCGGGGTCAGGCAGCCCGGTATGCCGCTCTTTGCGGCTCTGCTTTTCAGTCGCATGCAGAATCCCAAGGCTCCACTTTCTTCCAGTTGGCAAAGCCAGCACTCTCCTTCTAAGCAAAAAAAGACGCACCGCGACGTCAAATTGTGCTTCCTGGCCCTTCCCTTTACAAGTGGAGCGTGAGTGATTCAGAGACATATGGGTTACATTTGCCTGGAAAGACATGCTCAAGTTCGAAAGCGAACTTGGCGAGAGGCATGGGGGGGGGATGGGAGGGCCGTTCCAGCCCATCCAGAGCCCTCGAGCGCTTCCCAGAGGTACTCAGCAGCACCATACACCCTCCGTCCGCCTTGGGGGTCCTCAGATCTGCTGATCCCAAAGCCCCGACACTGCCCAGAACGAAAAAGACTCTCTGGCTGAGGTCGTTCATGTTGCTATGAGGTATTTTAACAAGTACCTAATTTTAAAAGGATGCCCTCCAAAAGCAAGTGCTATTAATGACTTTAAAACCCTCTTTGTCCTCATCAAGGAGCAGCCCACCAATAACACTTAACCTGTCAACTTAGTTTTGCCAGAGGACTGTACTTAAAAAAGAAAGCTAAATGTCATGACTTTATAATGGCCATCCTGCCTGGCACCCTCCGAGCCTCAAAATGTTCCCCTCCCTGGGAAATACATTATATGCTCTCAGTTTTCTATGCAGGTGGAATTATGGTAATAACTTTACCCTCTTATGCCTGTCCTTTTACTTGTTAGAAGTGCTTAAATTAAAGCATTGCTTCATAGACCCTGCTGCAAGCTTTTCCCCGGCAGCTGGGATCTTAGGGAATGATTGCTGGGGTCTCCAGCTCCCTCGCCTGTGGCTGAGACAGGGGCGGGGATCAGGACTCATCCACACCACTCCCAATCGTTGGGCTCAGAATCCCAGCACACACGGGACAGAAGGGCTGTTTTGTTGATAAGTTTGGAGGGATGTCAGTGAGGCATATTCTGATAAGTCTTAGCAGAAAATAGTATCCTGCCGATGATGACGCCACTGTGGAGTACAGGCTGCTCCTGGGGAGGCCAAGAGGGGCGTCCAGGGGACTGAGTGGTTGTTTTCCAAACGCCAACAACCAAATACATCGTCCCAATGCCGACCAGGCCTTCCACTCTCTGACACCAGTTGGGGTGTCCAACAATTCAACTCAATTCTGACGTGAAGTTAGTGCAGACACCGCAGGTGAAAGGCTCCGTCCCACAAGCCTGCCTCTGCTTTGCACACCAGCCACGGTGGGGTCCCCAGGTGACCTGCACCTCTTCCCGGCTGACTAGAATTTCAGAGGGCTCCAAGTTTGATAATTAGTTAGAATGACTTACAGAACTCAGGAAAAACTACCACCAGTTTATTATGAAGGATACAAGTCAGTAACAGCCAAATGGAAGAGATACACGGGGTAAGGTATGAGGGTGGCGTTTGGGGGGCATGCAGATCCCACATGCCCTCTCCAGGCACTTAACCCTCCCAGTACCCTGATATGCTCACCAACCCATAAGCACCCCGGGCCCCGTCGTGTAGGGTTTTTATGGAGGTTTTACGTAGACATGATTGATTAAATCATTGACCATTGGTAATTGAATAGTCTCAAGACCCTCTCTCCTCCTGCGAGGTGGGAGGGGGATGAGACTGAAAGTTACAACCTTCTAATCATGTGGTTGGTTTTTGGGGGAAACCAGCCCCCATCCTTACACTAACTAGGCCTCTCCCACAGTGAGTCATCTCATTAGCGTACAAAAGACAGTAAATTCCAAGGGTTTGGAAGCTCTGTGCCAGGAAGGTGGACAGAAACCAAATATTTATATTTTGTTATATCACAGGGACAAATTCATGATAGGCCCAAGCCTCTTCAGCTCAAGCTCTGCTCAGCTAGGCAGGATGGAAGTGGTGGCGGGGAGAGGAGGCAAGCCCATAAGCCCTGCTCCTCTCTTTGGGGTGGCTGTGAGAATCTTCCTCCGCCCCTTCCTTAAAGGAGTAGGCTAGAACCCAAAACACGGTCTCACCTTCAGAATGAAGGGGTAAGGTGTTATGACCTAGGGGCTGCAGACAAGCAAAATTAAGGGAGCTCCTGCTGCTAGAAAAGGTTTAAGGAACCTGGATAAAAGAAAAAACAGAAATGGAAATTTGTCATTCTTATCAATTTAGGGGATTTTAGTTAAAAAGATCAGCTTTCGCTCTCAGGGCTATTCTCCTAAACAGTGTATCAGAGACAGAGCTGAATCTTACCGATCACCCACCAACACCCCCTCACTGAAGACCTTCCTTTCTGTTCTGACCTTCGGGTGCTCCCTTCATGACCTTTGATGTCTTGCTGATGCCTGTGACCAGCTCTGAACTCTTTGCTCTCTCTCTGTTGCCCTGGAGCCAGAGCCGTTCCTGAGGGATTTTCATGTTGCAAAGTAATTTGGCATTTACCGATAATTTACTAAACCATTTGTTTCCATATAGAGGAAGTCATGCTTGCTGAAGAAAATAAAAATGCTGGAACGTCAGCCTTAGAAGGTAAGGAAGTGCTCCAGGGCCTCATTCCTTTCGCATTTGCCCCCTCTTCTGCAGAGGCAATCTCTCTTGATCAAAAGAGGAGAAAGAAAGAAAAGAGGGGCGCTCTGGGATTTGAAACGCAAGTCTCTCTGTCATAAAATCCCTCATGCTTTAAAATGAAGGGACTTGAGTCATGGATTTAAATGTTTTTTAAAGTGATGAAAATGAAATCCAAGAGTTGCTTTGTTCCAGGGCGTGTGCTTGATACGGGCAGTGAAAAAGCCATCATACAACCAATGGCACAGAAAGGGATCTTCTTTGACAATTTGTGGGGATCATCTTGGGACCACTTTCATTGGCAGGAAGTGACATTGTTTATGAAGAACCAGAACAAATAGATACGGAGTACCTGTTACCTACTGCATTTAGATAAGCTCTAGCAAGGCTTCGGGAGCCTTGTCCCATGGGATTCAAGAGCCTCGTGTGTCAGAGGTGCTGCTGACTTCACTAACCCTGGCTCGGGTATTTAAAGGCAGGCGCCTGTGTCAGAGGGGCCTCTTGCCCACAGTCCTCAGTTCTGACCAGACTGATCCGGTTGTTCTTGTGTCCTCTCCCTGGCCTCCGCCTTCCCCGGTGTAGTGCTCCGAAGGGCAACCATCAAAAGGAGCCGGACGGAGGCCATGACGCGGGACTCCAGCGACGAGCACTGTGTCGACATCTCCTCTGTGGGTGAGTGGAGGCTGTCAGATCTCCTTTCACTGCTCTGAACCTCCTCTGAAAGGGAACATCCTGTCTTTGGAGAAACACCACCAGGAGGAAGGGAGGCCAAAGAATCCAGAACTTTGGGATGTAATTAGGAAGAGGCGTTGGAATCTAATCTAGTTGACAATGACTTACAGAAAAAGATGGACCAGGGGATACTGTTATGTGAAACATGGGGCTTAGGGCCAAGAATCCAACCCAGATTCTTCGAGTGTGGCAGATGTATCCCATCGGCATATATATCCTATCTCTCCTGGATGTGATAATGAGAACCCACTTTGGGAAATTGTTCAAAGGATCCTGAGGACACCCATTTGAGAACCTGCAATCATTTGCTTAATCATAGTAGCATCTACCTACTTCCATCGCCTGCTTCCATGTGATACTTACACAAATTCCTACTGACAACCCTTTAACATGACTGGTGTTCAACCTCAGGTTCCCTTAGAGATTCTGGCTGATGGCAGATTTTTTCCTCCCCAGATAAAAGGGAAGGGTCTGACTTCATCCTCCAAAGCAGAAGAGGCGTACAGAGCTCATCGCTGCTTTAGGCTTCCAGTGGCAGAAAAAATCACAAATGCGGCAGGATGATTCCAGTGCCCGAAGCATATTTAAAAAGAAAAGCCAGAGAGAAGCCCAATCTGTTACAGACATAAACACGATCCTGTTAGGATTCAAGATACCGGCTGGATGCCTGGTGTCCTGCCTGGGGAATCTTTCCGTTTCCTAGGACTGAGGGTGCCCAGAGGAAACGCAGGGTCCCCTGCTGTGCTGTGGAAACTCTTAGCTCATAACACGGGGCAGTACCCTAGCCCTGGGACCAAAGCTGCCCACCTTGCCCTGCGAATACCTGCTTGCCACGGAGGGTGATGTCCTTTGCAGCCTCATTCTTCCTCCTTACTTCTCCCACTTAGGCACACCCCTCGCCCGAGCCAGCATCAAGAGTACAAAGGTGGACGGGGCCTCCTACTTCCGGCACAAGGAGCGGCTTCTGCGTATCTCTATCCGCCACATGGTTAAATCCCAGGTGTTTTATTGGATTGTGCTGAGCCTTGTGGCTCTCAACACCGCCTGTGTGGCCATCGTCCATCACAACCAGCCCCAGTGGCTCACCCACCTCCTCTGTAAGTGAATGGTGACTACTGGCTTTCACGGCAGCTGCTCAATTGGGGTGTGAATGTCAAGAGAGCAAGGTGTCACGTGGGCCTGGCCGTGGTCCTGCCCACCCAGAGTTCTGCCTCTCCACCACGTTGTGACCGAGGCCAGAGCTGTCCTCAAGGGGTCGGGGTTATCACACGACCATTCCTAGCTGTCACTCATTATTGAATCAGATCAACAAATCTTTGCTGATGAGTCAACAAGATGGTGTTGCACCTTGGGTAGTCTAAGGCCAGCTTAGTGCCTTACGTAGGCTCAGCGACGTAGGGTGTCTTGGTCACCAAAGTCCTAGGGAAAAAGTTCCTAGGGAAATGGATACCTTCGATAGACCAGAAAGGAAACGTGTAGGTCAGCTCTGGGTAAGGCTGCCGCTGGGCGCGAGTGAGGCTCCCAGAGGCTGTCACTGCCGGGAGTCTGGAGAGCGAATCCAGCTCTTTCATCAAAGCCATGCTTAAGCCCTTTCTCTCTCTCCTGAGAGCCATCTACCATTTGAAGGGCAATGACAAAGCCACCTGTCAAGAGAGCAAAGCTGACCCTGTGGAGTGTGCCTGGGACTCATTCTGGGTCTGAGCGTTTTCAGACTTCGTTAGGTTTTGCCTGGCACTGAGCTGGCATGGTCACTGCAAGTCCCGCTTGTGTAGGTCCTGCTGCTGTGGAGGGTTCCTCTGTAGGTGGGGCGATTGGACCGGGGAGGGCAGAAGCCCGTGCCATCCATGGAACCAACGCTTCTGCCTTTAATGCTTTCAGACTATGCAGAATTTTTGTTTCTGGGACTCTTCCTCCTGGAGATGTCCCTGAAGATGTACGGCATGGGGCCTCGCCTTTATTTTCACTCTTCGTTCAACTGCTTTGATTTTGGGGTAAGTGCTCTGGAGCCCGCCCATCCTTCTGCCAGGTGTTGCTATGCCATGGTTTGAGATAAGCAGCTTGCTCCGGGGCTCTCGGCGTGAAGCACTGAAATCAGAATTTATAAAAGGGGAATAGATAGGATTAGCAAAAAGGGAGGTCAGGAATGCGTGAATCCTTGCCGTACTAGGGTTTGTTTGGGTCTTTTAAATGCTCTTTTATTTTTAATGTTTTTAATGTTTTAATGTTTTACTGAATGGTAACACACATACCACAGAGTAAACACTTTGGTAAATTTTACAAAGCTACCCATAGCCAAAGTTTTGAACCACTTATTGTCTTGGGGGAAGCCTGGGGGAGAAGGACAAAAGACTTGATTCCAGAAGGTGGTTCAATCAAAAATGAGCAACTTATATATTTATTTTTTGAGTTCACTTTAAAATTGGGAAAATTATCTGGGTATACCCTTAAACATTCACGCACATATGCACATACACACTCGTGTATTAGCAAGTCCCCACATAGACTACTTCACCCAGTGTCCACTTTCCTAAATGATATATAAATGTGTGCGTTACTAACAGTCTTCAAGGTGCTTTCACATACATATTTGTCCTCCACTGCTTGCAGGGGTCCGATGTCCACGATGTTAGGTGCTGGGAGTTAGGCTGCCCGTTTACACATGAGTAAATAGGAGACCTCGTGGGCAAGTTCACACAGCCAGTTAGCAGCAGAAGTCGGTTTCAAAACTTTGGGTTCCTGAACCATCTCTCTTTCTGCCAAACCTACTTCTTTTTCTGCCAAATCTCCAGTTAGGTGCTAACGATTCTGAGCCCTTGCCAATCTGCAGTTTAACTTGGAACATATGCTTCTGGGTACAGGCAATTTTCAGGCATAAGAACTAGTGAAAGACCATTTTCACCTTAGTTCCCTTATGTACATACTTTTCAGCATTGCTGTGAGAATTAATTCTTGTTCTTTCTCCTAGTGCAATGTGTGGAATATAGTAGGCTTTCAATAAACACATAATTAAAGCGCAAAACAAATTGGATGGTTGATTTGACGTTGCTATTTCTATAGCAGTCAGATTCTACGCCACCAAGTAGTACCATCACGTTGGGGTATGGGGTCCTGAGTGACTGAAAGATACTTCATGTACAGGTGACTGAAACATTCTTGTTAGCACTAAATTCTAGGACAGTGAGAGAACGTGGATCTTCTCAGAGGTTTTTGTATTGGAATGCAACGTGTATTAATTTAAACTTGTTTTCTCATTTGAGGACCACTCTTGTCTGTTCAAGGTGTTATAAGAACAGTATGGCTGTCAGATGTGTGCAGAAGTGGTGAATGACTACTGCAGTTTTCACAAAGGACAGAACAGCAGTCAGTAAAGCAATCTGTAGTATGAAGGAGGAAATTTAGCAAGGGGAGTGGGGAGCAGTGGGGAGAGAGGTGGTAGAGTCTTGTTTTTCCTTGGCAGCCTTCACAAACAGGTGGTCCTGTTGCAGGTGGGCTGGGTGGGGGAGGGGGGCGTTTGAATTTCACAATGGCCCAGTGAGAGCTGTTGGTTGCGGAATACAAGATTGCTCCTCTCTCCTCTTCCTCATTCACCACCTCCTCCTTTTCCTCTTCTCACCGTGGCTGGGTTTGGCTCTTTAGGTCACAGTGGGCAGCATCTTTGAAGTGGTCTGGGCGATCTTCAGACCTGGTACATCTTTTGGAATCAGTGTCTTGCGAGCTCTCCGGCTTCTAAGAATATTTAAAATAACCAAGTAAGTGATCAGAATCTAGACTCTTCCCAACCACCTTCGAGAGTGGACGCTTCTCTCTGCCTTATTATATTCATTTCCTTCCATCCCCACGTGCCCTTACCACATGATCCCCTTTCTGACTCCACCCCACACTCCGTTCTCCAGTTCCTCCTTCTTCTCCGAAGATTAAACCAGAAAAATGCCCATGATGCCATATCCTGTGCCACATTCCCAAGGGAGCCACATTATTGCTGTCATCTCTCCTTCCTACAAGTATGCAGATGCGGCTTATCTCATAGACCACCAGGCAGATGCCCAGCTGTGCATGGAGATAATTTGGTATTTAGTGTTCACTGCTGTAATGCTGTCTGGGTTCTTTGTAGGTATTGGGCATCCCTCCGGAATTTGGTGGTCTCCTTGATGAGTTCCATGAAGTCAATCATCAGTTTGCTCTTCCTTCTCTTCCTCTTCATCGTTGTCTTTGCTCTCCTAGGAATGCAGCTGTTTGGAGGCAGGTAAGCACCAATGAACTTTGCATCCAAAGGAGCCTCAAAACCTAGACTTCAACCTGTGAGCGCTGGGGTCACTAATTTGATTGCCATGTTAACTATCTCGTTTGTTCGTGTCTGTGGCTCAAATCAACCACGAGCATGTGTGTGGAACAGATATCTCTGTTTTTAATTCGTTCACACTGTACAGGGTTCTTATTGAGGGGACCCCTCTCTCTGGAGCTGTCCCTGAAAGGTACAGCCTGGGGCTTTGTAACTCAGGATCAGCCCAGACCCCGTCCCATTACCAGGGCCCTTCAAGTGCACAGTCCCCCAGTAGTAGTCACTAAAACTGTCTTCATAAGTTACTGGGATGAAGGGAGAGTAGGGCACAGGGGGATGTGGAGGAAGGGGAAAAGTAGTGATGAAAACGGCATAATCTCGGGAAAGGAAAACTTGGTCATTTCATTCTCTCTGAATTTCCTTTTTCAGGTTCAACTTTAATGATGGGACTCCTTCGGCAAACTTTGACACCTTCCCTGCAGCCATCATGACTGTATTCCAGGTATGAGACGTTAAAAAATGTTACTTGGGATCCCTTGGTGCACACACTATAAAATGATGTGTTAAGAGAATTCTCCCTTTCCTCTCCAAGCTCCTCTCAGGCAGCTGGGTACTCTTGCTTACTGACTAATCATCATCACTATAATTCCTAGCATTTCTATAGCTATGTCCTTACCAATAATAAAAGAGCTCTATTGTGATGACCTCATTGGCTTTCTCCTTACACTTGTGAGTTGGCGAGAGATGTTAGTCAAAGTCATTCAGCAACATCGCATTTCTGGTTTTATGAAATTGGAAGTATCTTCAAACCCACGTGTGCATTTAAAGAAGCATCTTTTCCACGCACCCCCCCCAAAAATTTTTTTTTAAATCATGGGGGAAACTCAAAATCAATAATGTCTAAGAGCTGAAGGAGAACACTATTTAGCCAGAATCTGAGGCTGAACCAGAACCCAGGTTTCCAGAACTGGAGCCCATGAGGCCCTTTCCAATAATGCTGCTGTCTCAGGAACTGTATCTTGGCAACTCCTGGGGACAGTCAGGCAGTGACCAGACCACCTCATCTGTGTGATTCCCACAGGCCGGGCAAAGCTGATGTTTGGGTCAGGGTGGGGAGACTCTGTATTTTGAGGAATAGAATCTTTCCTTTTGATGTTCTCCTTCTGTTTTCAATGTCTCTTACATATCAGAAGGAAGTTGAGGATTATTCGTGGCCGTGACACTTTTTTCTCTCTCGCAGGATAATCAAGCAAGGGGTAGATGGAAAAGACCCAGGCCCAGAATTTTCCCCCTTCCATTGACCCCATTTTCTCATCCAACCCAGGTCTCTGATTTGCCTGTTGTTTGCTTTGCGTAGATCCTGACGGGTGAGGACTGGAATGAGGTGATGTACAATGGGATCCGCTCCCAGGGTGGGGTCAGCTCAGGCATGTGGTCAGCTATCTATTTCATTGTGCTCACCTTGTTTGGAAACTGTATCCTTTCTCAAAGGCTTCTCTTGGGCTGCCTGCAGGGACCAGCATGTGAGGAGGAGGAGGTGATGGTAGTGGTGCTGATGGTGGTAATAGTGGGGGGCTGGGTAGCACTGGGGTGACCATTGCTAGGTGTACTAAGAGGCACAAGGATCCCGATCTAAGGATCATCTGCTAGTTGGGTAAAGAAGATAAATATAAGCAAGTATCATCCAAATGATCAGATATCATAATATCCAAGTTATCAGATTAGCATCACAAATAAAAACATATGAGTCTGTTATAGTAAATGGTTGGAGGTACAATGAGCTGGGGAAAATAAGAAAAGACAGAGATCACTGTGGGCTGAAATAGTGACAAGATTATAATACTAATGAATTAATTATATGTTTTTTTTTACTTTTTTAAAAAAGACTTTTTAATTTAAGTATAGTTGATTTACAATGTTGTATTAGTTTCAGGTGTACAGCAAAGTTATTCAGTTACACATACATATATATTTTTCAGATTCTTTCCCTTATAGGTTATTACAAAATATCGAGTATAGTTCCCTGTGCTATACAGAAGGTCCTTGTTGGTTATCTATTTTATATATAGTACTGTGTATATGTTAATCCCAGACTCTTAATTTATTCCTCCTTCCCTCTTTCCCCTTTGGTAACCATAAGCTTGGCTTTCTATGTCCGTGGATCTATTTCTGTTTTGTATATAAGTTCATTTGTATCATGTTTTTTAGATTCCACATATAAACGATATCATATGATATTTGTCTTTCTCTGTCTGGCTTACTTCACTTGGTATGATAATCTCTAGGTCTATCCATGTTGCTGCAAATGGCAATATTTCATTCTTCTTTATGGCTGAGTAGTATTCCACTGTATATATATCCCACATCTTCTTTATCCATTCATGTGTCAATGGACATTCAGGTTGCTTCTACGTCTTAGCTATTGTAAATAGTGTGCAATGAACATTGGGGTGCACGTATCTTTTTGAATTCTAGTTTTCTCCAGGAAAAAACTAGTTTTTCTAGTTTTCTCCTATGCCCAGGAGTGGGATTGCAGGATCATGTGGCAGCTCTGTATGTTAATATAGAACAGAGCCTTCCACATAGTAAGTTCTCAAAAATATTAGTATTATGATTAATGCTGATACTACTGAGCATAGCTAACATTTATCGTACTTGTGCTGTTCATGAGACCCTGTACTAAGTGCTTTCCAGGCACTATTGCATCTAATCCTTACCTTATAAGACTTAGAGGAAATAACTTAATCAAAGTCAAACAGTTAGTAAGTTGTGAAGGGAGACGAGAAACTAGGTGCATTTAATTCCAAAATCCATGGCTGGTCGTGGGCTCTAGACCAGAAAGATTTAGGTTTTAATCCCAGCAACTCTGTTTACCAGCTGTGTGGCCTTGGGAAAGTCACTTAATCTCTCTGAGCGCCTAGTTTCCACATCTGAAAGGAAGAAGCAGTATCTCTCTCCTTTGATGGTTATGAATAGTAAATGAGATAATTTGCTTGAATGTTACGTTATAAACTGCAAACTTCTACATGATCATTAGAAGTTTTGGGGGGGTGGGACTTGCGTTGAATTGGGATTGCTAGAGTGAAAAGGGACAGCCATGTGCTGCAGCTATATTTTTGCATTTTCCATAGCCTCACAGAACAGTGATATTTCTTTAAGTTTTCTGCCCTGAAAACTTCTAGGGGCCAGAGCAGACTATAAACTAAACATGAAAAACCCATAAAAAGAAAGCTAGGCAGTGAGTTACAGAAATGGAAGGCCAGTTTGTCACAAAGTAGCTCACTTTGCCCTCTGGGAGCTTTGATTCAGGTATTTCTTTGTCCTGTACAAAGAGATGACATGTGGAAGGAGAGAAGACATAGTCTCCATCAAACAGAGTTGCATAACATCTCTCTCCCTCCCCCGACAGCCCCTGCTTAAGTGACTCTGGGATGGTTTCTGTTCCTGCTGGTGTCCCAGGCAGGAAAGGCCTAGAGATGCCCTCTCAGCCTTGCTGGGGCCTTTGGCTTTTCTTACTTGCCCATCCTTAACTCATCACCCCAGACACACTGCTGAATGTGTTCTTGGCCATCGCTGTGGACAATCTGGCCAATGCCCAGGAGCTGACCAAGGTAAGCATTGTTCTCCGGGGAGCCGATGGTTCTCTAGTGCCGTTGGGTGCCTGCTGGCCTTTGGGGCTGCGTCCAAAAGTCTGCATTGCCTGGCTCAAGCCTGCCAGGAAGGGCCCTTCTGGGAGCTTGTGGACAGCTGGAGAGCCACACATCCATGAAAGGAGCCTGCTTCACCCTCGCTGAGTTTGCTGAGCCTTGGAGCAGACTGGATCTCTCATGGGACGTAGAAGATAATCACTTAGTCACTGCAAACTCCCAAAGATATCCTTTGCAGAATTATGCCCTGGAAAAGAAAGAAAACACCAAAGTCCTGGATTTAAGTCCCACCTCTGCTCCTGTGACCTGTGGCTGTGTGACCTCAATCATGTGCCTTCATACTTCTGGGTTTGGGGGTGAGAGGGGCCAGGAGCATCTCTGTTCCTAGACTGTGTCTCCTGGGGTACTCCAGTGGCCATGGTCATCTTGAGGGAAGTTTCAATGAAGCTAGTTGCTACATTGCTCAAAGAACTGTTCCTTTCTTTCCTCTGAGTCATTTCTTCAGGGGTGGAGGCAATACTGATTGCAGTGGGATGGTCTAGGGAGATGAGTGAAAACTTCTCCCCACGTAATACACATTTGGTTTGGGGCAGAGCCCATAGCAACCTGGTGATGTTTCCGTGACTGCTCTTCCCTACGTCCTTGAGGGTCTTCTTCTCTGCAGGCAGGGAAAAATACCAGCTCCAGTATCTGAAAAGCTGGCTGTGAGTCATGCATCGACCACTCACTGGCTCTTTTAGCTTGTGCTTGACCCCTGGTCTCCATTAGCCTTGCTTCCTTTATCTGTAAAAAAGGAATGATGTATCTGCCTTGCATACCTCACAGGAGTACTGCAAGGATCAAGTAAAATGATGCGTGTGAAAACCAGAGCAGGCTGTGAAGATGTGTGTATTCCTAGGAGCTCTAGTCATTTTACCTGAACCGGCTTTCCTTGACGTCATCACATAGAGGGACATTTATGAGCAGGAATGTGGGTGAGGGGATAAGGTCCCTGCCTGGGCCCCAGGGTGGGGTCACTTAGCTGTGCAGGGAAGAGGGCGTGATGGGAAGTGTGGTGTTTACTTCAGGGGGCTGTGCCTGGAAGGTCCCCCTCCATCACTTCCAGACACTGCAGAGCATCTGAGAAGTGTCGGCTCTGGCCTCTGACCTCCACAACCCCGGCCAGCTCCCCTGAGGACTGGCACTGGGGTAGAACTGCACGGCTGTCCTGAGAAGGTGGGGCAGGGTGGAGGCCAGAATTGCTGGCCAGGAGGCTGCTGTCTCAAGGGGGCTGGCTGCTGGCCACCCGAGGTCTGTGAGCCAACCTGACCTCATTCTGCCTTGTTTCACCTCTTGCCCTTCTTGTCTCGCTTCGCCTGGTCTCCAGAACGCCTTCTGGGGAGAGCCATGGGAGCTGCTGTCCTTCACGAGGATCCCAGACAAAGCCCTCTCTGCTTTGTGTCTAGGATGAACAGGAAGAAGAGGAGGCCTTCAACCAGAAACACGCGCTGCAGAAGGCCAAGGAGGTCAGCCCGATGTCTGCACCCAACATGCCTTCCATCGAGTGAGTCGCTGTCCCCACTTCACAGACCCCTGGGCTCCTGTGCTGACAGCCAGTTGCTCAATTCCAAAGCTGTGAACTCTCACAGGGCGCCTGCTCCATGCCAGGAAACGTCCTGTGAATACAGCAGTGAGCAAGACAGGCTCTCTTTTTTTCACAGAGCTTTTATTTCAGTGAACAAGATAGCTGATAAATACACGAAATAATTTTATATAGCGAGAATAGCTATCAAATACATATAACAGGGTACTAAGGCAGAGGAACAGGAATTGGGTGGAGTACCTTCGGGCGATCTGGGAGGGGTTCTCTGAAGAGATGATATTTAAGCAGAGACCTAAATGTGTAGAAGATGGTCGTGTGACGTTACGAAGGTGGAACATCCCCAGCAAGACCCAGTGTGGCTGGTATGAAGGGAGCAAGGGGGAAGAGAAGGAGACATGGCCCGGGAGGTTCTGAAGGCCCAGGTGAAGGACTTTAGCTTTTATTCTAGTTACAACCATAGGAGGGTCTAGAGGGGAAGGGTGGATAGGTTAGGATTTACACTTTTAAAAGGTCCCTGTGCTCTGTGGAGATGGACTGTAGGGGCCCAGACTGGAGCCAGGAAGACAGAGGTTGGCTCTTAGAGTAAAGTAGGTGAGAGCTGGTGGTGGTTTAGACCATGGTAGCAATGGAGAAGATGAGAAGTCATCCCATTCAGTCTGTATTTTGGAGGGAGAACCAAGAGGATGAGCTGATGGAATAAATGTGATGGAGGTGGGGATGAAAAAAAAAAAAAAGAGAAGAAGCAAACGTTTCTCCCAGGTTTTTAGGTTTGAACCTAAGCAACTGGGTAGATGATGGTGGTATTTACTGCTAGCCTGGAGAACAGTGGAAATCCAAGGTTCATTTTGGCCATGTTAAATTTGAGATGCTAAGACATGCAAGTGAAGGTGTTGAACGGGCTGTTGGCCCGTGAGTCTGGAGTTTAGAAGTCGGGGTTAGAAATAAGGATTTGGGGGAGCGTTTGCATTTGGACGGCATTTTAGCTGTCAGCCCGGGCGGGCTGACTCAGGGAGAGGTGGGCTGGAGAAGCGAGGAGCTGAGAACAGAGGCCAGAGCACTCCGTGCCTCAAGGAAAACCCGCGAGGAGGCTGATGGGGAGCAGCCGGAGGTGGGAGAGAGAACGAGGGAGCGTGGTGTCCTGGAGACGTGGAGAAGAACACGCTTCCAGACGGAGGGAGTGGACGGCGGAGCTCAGGACCGTTGAAAGATCACGTAAGATGAGAACAGAAAAGGGAGCGTTGGGTTTGGCAAAATGAACGCTGTTAGCGACCTTCCCGAGAGCCGTTTCAGTGGCCCAGTGGGAACAGAATCCAGTTGGAGCGGATTAGGGAGAGAATGGGAGGTGATAAATTAGGGTGGCGAGTGTAGACTGTCTTTGAGGATCCAGCCTGGCCCTGTGGCTGCTGGTGGAACCGGCAGGCCATGGGCCCTGCGGGGCGACTGACCACTGTATGGTGCTGGGGGAGGGCCTTGGAGAAGGGCCTTGAGAAGTGACCACAGAACCACGGAATTCCTGTTGTGGCTTCTTGGCCGTCCTGAGAACTTAGTGAGGGGTCCTGGGGTATCACTGGGGAGGGTCTGAGAGCCCTGGCAGCTGGACCTCTAGCCTGGCCCCAGACCCTGTCATCTATTACTAGAAGCTGATCAGGGGGGAGCCCTTCTCTGCCCAGAGCTCGTGTGAAAGCCTATGAATGTCGTAGGCCTCGCCTTGTAGGAACATTCCAGAGTTCTGTGTGGGGACCTCCCTCCCCTGCATGAGAAAAAAACTCCCCTCCCCCCCACCCCCGGCAAATTTTTTAAAGATTGATGAAGAAAGGTGAAACAACTCCTTGCTCCCTAGAGCATTCTCTGGGCCTTGAGCAGTTTCTACTCCACTTTCCCTGCACTCATGAGCCTGGGCTAAAAATACATATACACAGGTATCCAAACATGCTGGTGGGTAGGGCTGGCTGTCACTTAGCAGTAGGTGGTTCTATTTACTGAGATGAGGAAGCCTGGAGGAGGAGTGGGTTAGAGATACGTGGGGGAAGGATGCTTGGCCCAGAGTAGAAAATCACTATTTATGGAATGAAAGAATGAATGAGATGCTGGTAGGCACGTGGCAGTAGGCATTGAGCTGTGTGCGTATCCGGCCACAGTGAGGTGGGAGAGGTGCTGTGACCATCCAAGATGAGCAGAGATCCAGGCTTTGGGTGCAGTGCTTGTGCTGCGAGGTGGGTGCTACAGGTGGAACGTTGTCAGGGTGTGTGTGCGCTGCCTGGGCTTACAGCCCAGACTCCTGACTTCCGGACTACGGTATAACTAAGTGCGAATGTGGTGTCCATAGAGAAACACGGAAAGAACATTGTTACAAATTAAAAGGCCCAAGTGCTAGTCGTAGCTCGGTCCCTCACACGCTGAGGGAACCTCCTGGCATCTCAGAATCCCTGTTTCCCCATCTTCGAAATGAAGAATACCAACCACCCTTCCTGATCCACAGGGTCCTTGCAGGGTGTATGTGAGGTCATATATGCATGAGTTGGAAAGATGCTTCTCTGTGATTTTAGGTATGAAGACATATTAATGGTTGTGATGGGATATGAATCTGGATCTTTGTATGTGCGACTGGAGAAGTGAAGTTTGAAGTGTGTATCTGATTTGTGTGGAAATTAGAGGTTGGTTCTCTCTTTTGCCTGGCGCGCGCGCGTGTGTGTGTGTGTGTGTATGCGCGTGTGCGCATATGTGGGTATGCACACATGTGAGCATGTAAGAGAGAGATAATTCTTCCATGTAATTACACTCTTACACATGTGCTCCTGGAGGGCTGGCATTTGAATATCTGAGAATTTGCAAATAGCCAGTGGAAGGTGCTTTTCCTGGTGGGAGTGCATGCTGCCCGTCTAGAGCGTGTGCTTCTCTTTCTCTCTGCTGCCCGTGCTTCCTGGCATGGCCACTCTGCGTGCATTGCAGCTGTCAATGCTGAGGGGTGCGTTCATTTGCGGAGCTCACAGGTGTCTCCACAGTGATACCCACATCCATTCCAGGGGTGCTTATGTGCATTGCGCCTCTTCAGGCTCAGACCAGCTGCCTCTGCTCCCTTTGCCCACCGTGGACCACGCTTCTCTGCAGATGTGGACACGGCGTTTGAACAGTGCTAGTTTGCCTGCGTGTTCTCCACTGGTGGGTGTCAGTTTCATCGGGGAAGGAGCAGCATTTGCCAACCTCCCAGGTCCAGGCAGGGCCCATTGGGCCAGACTGGGTTTGTCAGCCCAGGAACTGGGGCAAGCTCATTCCACAGGTGTCCCAGACGTGCAGTCCTCCACCTGAGCACTGACAGCTTCATTTTTCCTGTTTGCCTTTGTGGGTGATGCCTCTACCCTACCATTCTGACCTTCCTTGTGTTTGAAAGGACACAACACGTGTGTATCTGTAGAAGAGATTTTTCCCTGTGCAAGGCCAGGAAGGTTAATACTGTGCTTTACCCAGCTGAATAGACTGAACATTGAAGGCCTCTGGTCAGGGCCACTGCATTGCACACATGCAGGGGGCACTGCTTACATCCTGAAGTATGTGGACAGCAGCCCACGGAGTGGTGGCCCCGCCTTTGGCCGTGGGCTACTTGGTGGCCTCGATGGTGTGCATGGCAGTGCATTTGTTCCCTGCATGTTGTGTGAGATTGGAGTGATGAGCTGGGGAGTCACACCCTTGTGAATATCCTAGAAATGATCAGGGGGAAATACAACTCTTTGTCCAAGTTTACAGGGTTTCCAAAATAGGTCTCTGAAGGATATTTAAGTGAAAGCGTGAGTGCCAGTGGGGCTTGATGACTGAGTATCCGAAGCTGTTACCTCCGGGAAGCAATAGACCCTTTGTGTGCCCGCATGTTTGCTTCAATACTAGATCCGTGTGTTTGCACACAGCAAGGAACCAAGGTCACTCCCTTGGAGAGCTGAAGGTTGGGAGTGTACAGAGGGCAGCAGACACGTAGGGGATTCTGCACCTCTCCCTGGAGATCGGCTGGTGGCCGTGGGGCTTGCGGGTCCTAGAGGTCAGGATAAACTGAACCTGTCCATTTTTCTTCCCCAGAAGAGACAGAAGGAGAAGACACCACATGTCGATGTGGGAGCCACGCAGCAGCCACCTGTATGTGTGTACCGGTTTGCGTGTTTGTGAGTGGTTACGTGTGGGTGCGGGGACACCGTGTCTTTGTCCTTGCCGTGGGCAGAGTGGCATCGGGCGTGCACGTGTCAGTGTGTGCCATGGTGTGTGCGTGGGCGTTCCGTGCACATGGTTTGTGGATCTGCCCCTCCGCACCTCTCACCATGTGCCTATCTCAGTGTGCGTCTCAGGTATGTGACCCCGTGTGCAGTTTGCTCTTCCGTGTGGCCTGTGAGTGGGCATGTGTCGGTGTGGGTCGTTAGTGCCGGTGGGGTGCCTTTCACGCAGGCACTTGTGGACAGCACGTGTGGGCCCCAGTGAGGATGCGTGTGGGCACATGTGAGCATCCCCTGCACGGGCTCTAGGCGTGCGCCCGCAGGCGTGTGTGAGTGTGGGCATAGGCGTCCACCCCACCCCCCCCGTGGGAGCCCACTCTCTGTGTCACGTTTGTGTGTTCCCGCTGCCACGTGAGTGCTCAGCGAGGCCCCTGAGCTGGACTGTTCAGCGGTTGTTTTGAGTATGAGTTGCTGGTGGTCCCTGGACATAGAGTCCTGTGGATTTTATTAGTGGTTGTGGAAGAGACCCCACTGCATCACTGCAAGAGTGATGCCAAGACCTTTTATAACACGGGTCTGCTCGCCACTGTCATCCGTCACCCTTGGATAGTACCTGCCCATTGTATTTCTCAGCCCTGGCTCTCCCAGGCTGTCCTCAGAAAGGGAAAGGAGAGGGAGAGGAGGAGGAAGAAAGGCCTCTCACCTTGAACTAAGGGCCATTGGTGGGCGCAGAGCAGGTACAGGCTGCTGCCCTGAAAGCAGAGGGGAGCTGGGGGAGCGGACATCTGGTAAGCCTTCGTACTACTGTCCTGGGGACCGGGACTCAATCCTGGGCTGACCCCACCCCTCTCAGCTCCTGCGGAGCAGTGATTAGAGCGGGAAGCCCCACGGACCGGGGGACAGTGGTCCCACCACCCCCTCGGCCCCTCGCGTCTTTCTGTGCACCCTGTCTGCAGGTCCTGGGCTCTCCCGTTCGCTCCCTGCACTGTGTGTCCCCCCATCCCACGGCCACCGAGGGCTGGCCTCTGCCCCGTGGCCGCCCTCCCTGGCCCTTAGCCGTCAGCTCTGACCAAGCCCTCGCCCTCTCCCCTTTGCCAGGAGGGAGCGAAGGCGCCGACACCACATGTCGGTGTGGGAGCAGCGCACCAGCCAGCTGAGAAGGCACATGCAGATGCCCAGCCAGGAGGCCCTCAACAAGGAGGAGGCCCCACCCATGAACCCCCTCAACCCCCTCAACCCCCTGAGCTCCCTCCACCCACTCAATGCCCACCCCAGCCTCTACCGGAGACCCAGGCCCATCGAGGGGCCGGCCCTGGGCCTGGGTCTGGAGAAGTGTGAGGAGGAGCGCGTCAGCCGCGGGGGGTCCCTCCAGGGGGACGCAGGGGACCTGTCGAGTGCCCTGGACAACCAGAGGAGCCCCGTGTCCCTGGGCAAACGGGAGCCGCCCTGGCTGGCCAGGCCCTGTCATGGGAACTGTGACCCGACCCAGCAGGAGGCCGGGGGCGGGGAGACCGTGGTGGCCTTCGAGGACCGGGCCCGGCACAGGCAGAGCCAGCGGCGCAGCCGGCACCGCCGCGTCAGGACGGAGGGCAAGGAGTCCTCCTCCGCTTCCAGGAGCAGGTCTGCCAGCCAGGAGCGGAGTCTGGATGAAGCTGTGCCCAGTGAGGGGGAGAGGGACCTCGAGCCCAGGGACAGCCACGGGGGCAAGGAGCCCACAATCCAGGAGGAAGAGCGATCCCAGGACTTAAGGAGGTAAATGAGACGCAGGAGCGTGCCCGAGGCATGTAGCGTGGCTGGAGTTAGGGGTTCTTCAGCGTGAGCCCTTCCAAGCCTCGGTTTCCCCTGTAGTAAAATGGAGGTGATGCTAATGCGCCTTTTACGAGGCGTGTGTAAATATGACAGCGATGGCGTCCACCCCTCTGAACACCAGGGCATCTCCTGTTGGGAGTGGGTAGTGGATGAATGGATAGGAGTAAAGGCAGCGGATACTGCCCGTGGACCTTAGCTCCTCTGCCTGGCTGGGTGGGGTGGGAGGCACCGGATGCCACGTGCTCTCCAGCAGGGCCGCTTTGGCTCCCCGCACTTCTGCTTCTCGCCAGGCGTATCAGCCGTTTCGGAACAGCTTCTCGATCTGAGCCCCACCTGTGTCCCCCTCTCTCTTCACAGGACCAATAGTCTGATGGTGCACAGACGCTCCGGGCTGGCAGGAGCCCTCGACGAGGCCAACACACCCCTCGCCCTGCCCCAACCAGAGCTGCAAGCGGAGAAGGATGCAGCGCTGACGGAACAGGAGCCGGAGGGCAGCAGTGAGCAAGCCCTGCTGGGGGACGTGCAGCTGGACATGGGTCGGGTCATCAGCCAGAGTGAGCCCGACCTCTCCTGCACCACGGCCAACACGGACAGGGCTGCCCCCGAGAGCACCAGCGTCACCGTCGCCATCCCTGACGTGGACCCCTTGGTGGACTCGACCGTGGTGCACAGTGAGAACACAGTTCCTGTCCCCTTCACCCCCATTGCTCATCGTACCCGGGGCTGGGGGAGTCTTGGCTCTGGAGTCATCCCTGGAGAGCTGCGTAGAAAACCCCACCAGAGGGATGAACCCACTCTTCAACATGTAAAAAAAAAACAGCAGCAGTTTTTTTCCCAGTTTGCAAGAAAAATAAGTTAGAATTTTCTCAATCTTAAGTTTTGCCCATAAAATGTCCTTAGGCCTTTGGCCCCTGTGACCATCCTAGAGTCTTCAGAGAGATCACACGTGATTTTTGACCCATTTTTATATTCAGCTATTTGATTTATTGTATGAATATCTGACGGTATTGTCTGGGACCCCCCAGGTGCTCTGCCACTTGACAGTTTGGGGACCGTTGCTGGAACAGAAGATGGCAGGTGGGCTGGGGCCGGCACTGGCTGTGCTTGGTGTGTAGCCTCCTAAACCCTGTGTCTCTCGAGGCCTCAGTTTATCATCTGTGAAGTGAGGGCATCGAACCGGATGACCTCTGAGATCTTTCCCTGTGCTAACATTTTATGAATCTATTACTCTTATCTACTCTTTTTCTCCTAGGAGCTCTTAGTCACACTTTCTCTTATAGTTCCTAAAGGCAATGGTTGTTCACCTGTGAGACCTTAAACGGAAGCAACCCAAAAGCACTTAACCCACACCCATCCCTGCCCTGAAACCCCACCCATCTCTGCATTAATCCCACCATCCACCTTATCATCACTGAATCGTGACCACAGGATTCCACTCTTGCTTTTTTTCCTCTCTTTCTTTCCCCATATTTTTCTCTTTTCACAGAACAGTCCTCTCTCCCTGTTTTTCTCTCTCCCACTTCTATCTCTGTTTCTTCACCTTCTCAAAGTGAAGAAAATGTCTCAAAGTATTCTTCAGAGTACCAGTACTACTTTAAAAAGTGAAATCTCGCATATCTGGTGCCCCTGGGGTTGACTTGGGTGGGCGTGTCTCAGGATCTCAGACTCACAACCTTTTTTTCTGTCTTATTTAATTTTATGTTCTAATAATGAAGTTTTGGGGGCCCTCCACAACATTAAGAAAGTTTGACCCCCCTCTGTTCTCTTTCTGGGGCTAGTCCCTGTCCTTGGTCGTAGGTAAGAGCGTGTCATCAGAGGGTTTTTGGACACTTTGGATGACTTACCTTTTGGAAGGACCTGGAAGGGGTCAGGACCTCAGAGGTTTGCTACTTACACAAGGTACCAGGGCAGAAGCATTCAGTGAATGGGAATGTGGGAGAGGTTCCTTTGCCCCACTCTGATAGCCTCATCCTCTCTGCCACTCACCCCACTCTGGGACTTGCATAAGGAAACAGAGAGTAGTGGTCCAGCAGCCCCACTCTGTCTCTGCTTCTTCATCCTCTCAATCCTGGGATAAAGTCAGGGACCCATCTTCGTGTGAATATTGCATTCTTGTTTCTACATTAATCATGACGGGAAAAAGCACAGCCAGAAAGGCTGCCACAAACAGAGTAATGTCTTCTTAAAATCTTCCATTGCAGTGTGATTTCTTTGAAAGGAGGTAGAATTTTGAATTGGGAACCCATGCCAGCTGTATGACCTTAGGATAGGTCCTTGAGTTCCCTGAACTTCAGTTTTCCCATCTGTAGAAGGGGAATAATAATATATGCCGTCCAGGGTGTACTGATGTGAAAAATGCCGTAAGTGAATATATACAAAGAGTTCAGAGTTTAGATATAAATAAACTTTGTAAACTTTACAACAGAAACAACCATTCTGTTTTACCCCGGGAAACATGATTATCATTTATATGGCAAAAAAAAGGGCTATACCATCTGAAATCAGGGCAGGGGTAAGGCTGGGAAGAGAGCAGGGCTTAACTCAGTATAATCTAGCAAACACCCCGATGTTTTCAGGCACCTTGCCAGGCACATGCCTAGCTGCCTCTCCCGTCCCCTCCATCCCATCCCCAGTGGAAAATGAAGGGCACCGTTCTGCACGTAGCAAGGTTTCTGAAGATTTCAACACGTTCCTTTTGCAGTCAGCAGCAAGACTGATGGAGAAGCCAGTCCCTTGAAAGAGGCAGAGATCAAAGAGGATGAGGAGGAAGTGGAGAAGAAGCAGCAGAAGAAGGAGAAGCGTGAGACGGGCAAAGCCATGGTGCCTCACAGCTCAATGTTCATCTTCAGCACCACCAACCCGTAAGACACCCTCCATTGCCACCTCCCTTTGGTGCTGGAGTAAACAGCCCAGGTTTGAGCCAGGGCGGGGTGATGAGAAGGAGGGATGGGGGTCCAGTCTTCCTCCTGAGCCTTCCTGGTGGAATGTGGCCAGACATCTGAAGACTCCAGGGTGCTCACTAGGTGAGGCCAGTCATGGAATTAATGAACAGCCTTGGAACTCTGTGCCCATAGTCTAAAGAGTAATTTAAGACAGTACAGAATGAGAAATGTCATGAGGGAAGGACCCTTCACCTACTCTTTGGTTAGCAGGTTGGGGGGGTGGCGCGTGGTGAGAAGGAAGGAAATCTACTTGGGATGTGTCACCAAATATTCCAGAGGTGGACAGAGCTGAGAATAGGGAGGCTTGGATAACTAGATCATCCGTTGGCTGCCCTACGTGTGAATTTTGAAGTGGGTGTGTCCCTCAGAGCAGAGGCAGGGCATGAGATGGGGTTGGCGAGGAAGAATCTGGAAGGTTAGCTTTAGGAAAGATGGAATTTTGAAAGAGAAGCTGCCTTCCACCCTGGAAATGAGCAAGATGTACACATAGACCAGCTTCTGAGTCTGGGAAGGTGAGAAGGCTTTCAGTGACCATGTGGGCAGTATTCAGGCATGGCCCTGGGAAGGAAGGAACCGGGGCTAAGAGATGTCAGGCCAACCGAGGCCAGGATGCTGTCTATAGAATAGTCACTGTAATCAGAATACCTGAGGCTCAGGGAAGCCTGTTGCTGCTTCCATCGGGAATCTTAGGATCAAGGTCTGCTTTTACGTTTATTGGTTCTTAGGAGTTCCTTGCTGCGCCCCAGTTTCTGCACAGTTGGGGAGTAGACATTGAGACCCAGTGGAAGGTACCTTGTAGCCACCCGAGCGTGTGTCACCTGGTGCTGGCCGCGGCTCCCCCCAGCTCAGATGTGCTTGCAGATAACGTATGTTGGCTTGCGTACTGCAGCCTCTAGCCAATCTGATTACCTTCCCCCCACCAGCACTTTCAATCAAGGGTGGTGCCTGAGAAATTAAATGGCTCTCCCCCTGGCTTCCTCTGGCCAGGGCCTGGCTGTCTGGAAGAGGCTGATGTGCGTGGGGGTGGGGAGGAAAGATGGGGATGGGAGGGAAGGGGGGCCGGCTCAGCGGGCTCATCCGCCGCCCACAGGATCCGCAGGGCCTGCCACTACATCGTGAACCTGCGCTACTTTGAGATGTGCATCCTCCTGGTGATCGCAGCCAGCAGCATCGCCCTGGCGGCCGAGGACCCCGTCCTGACCAACTCGGAGCGCAACAAAGTAGGTGCGCGGGGGCTGACTGCCAGCCCCCGTAGTACCCTGGTACCGCCCATCGCAGCCCCTCCCATCCCAACATTAGAGATGAGCTAAAGAAGGTTCCTGGAGAATGAGAGAGGCTTGAGAGATTGCCTGGTCCCAGTCCTCAGGGCAAAGCGTGAACCGCTCCCAGGCCAGTCCCCACCGGCAACCCTAACCCTAACCATACTGCTTACCTTTACGTTCAGCAGTGGGCCTTACACCCAGAGCCAGCCATGGCCGTGAAAGGGGGTCTGCAGTCACCCATGGGTTGGATGTGGGGTCTGACCTAGGGGCATGGGTGATGTGGGTGACATCAGGGCGCTGCAGCTCCTCCCAGGGAGCTGAGGCACCTCCTGGAGGGCCAGGGTGGATGTCAGGAGGGGTCAAGGGGGTGGGGAGGATTGGAACGGACAAGGATCCCAGGGCGGGAGAGACCTGGGGGGCGGTTCGGACCCAAGACATTAAGTTCTGACCACAGGGGAGGGAAGGGCCAAGGACTGGCCAGCGGGTCATGGGGCCCCAGCAGGATCCACGGCTCCTCTCTTCCCTGCGTCTGATTAGCAGTTACAACTCCGAGCTTCTGTTCCAAGGTAGAAGTGAGCGGGGCTTGGGGTGGGCGTGCAGGAGAGCCTGTGTTGAGGGGTGTGTGTAGCCTGGTGGTCTCTACCTTATGTGTCTTACAGGTGCTGAGGTATTTTGACTATGTTTTCACTGGCGTCTTCACCTTTGAGATGGTTATAAAGGTAAGAGCCTCTAGAGCAAACCTGGGCTCTGGGGCTTGGATGGGCCACCTGTCTGCCTCTCTAGTCTGGTGCCCTTCCCCGGGACTATCACCTCCTGATCAATGTCAGAATCTCAGTGGCGCCTCTGCTGACCCCTCCTCCAGCCTCAGATCCCAGTGAGGTCTGTCGTGGCAGGACGTGACTGTGGGGATCTGTTTAGACTGGTGCCGACCTGTGGGCATGGCCCGGGGAGAAGGCGGGCCCCCTCTCAGGCAGGCAGGAGAGGTGCTCCAGGCGTGGGGACTGTTCTCACCTCCCCAACACGCTTCCTGGTTTGAGCCTGGGTACCTGCCAAGGCAGGGGGTTAGGTAGAGATGTCTTCCTGGCCTCATTTAGTCCCAACCGTACTCACTGCCCTCCACTCTCTTCCCTGCCACTAGAACACCCCACGTTACCATCTTATTCCCAGTCTCACCCATCTGAGATTTTTCTCGTCTGTGCGTATGTGGCGATGCCTGGGGCTCTGAGCCACTAACGTAAGGAGGGATGTGGCGGCTTTCGAGGAGCCAGGGAGTCTAAGTGAACCCTGGTGGCTATGAGAAGGGCCTTGGGCCTCACAGTTAGGTGGACAGAGCCTGCGGGACCTGTCCTCCTGCTTCTTGGGTCCCCGTGTGGGTTGCTTTTTAGAGGCAGTGGCAGTGGGGACATTGCCATGGGGAGCCCAGAGCTCAGGGCACGTATGACCGGCACCTCCCGGGCTCATTGGTGGCTGTTCACATCCTCCTCCTGCAGATGATAGACCAGGGCTTGATCCTGCAGGACGGGTCCTACTTCCGAGACCTGTGGAACATCCTCGACTTTGTGGTAGTGGTTGGTGCACTGGTGGCCTTTGCTCTGGCGTAAGTAACTCTTTTTTTCTCGTTCAATTCCCTTCCCTCCTTCCTTCCTGAGACGGCTGATTTGAGGGCTTCTCCAGGGCCAATTCACTCAGTGGTGCCCATGAACGCTGCCCTGGGAGTCTGCTTCCCAGTTACCCCTCGACAGGGCTCCTGAGGGCCTTACAGCCTCAGCTCCCACGCCCTGAGTCGTGGGACTGGTGAAGGAGGAGCAGAGCGAGTCTCTAGGGAGAAGCCAAAGGCCTTGGCATTCCTCCCTTCGAGATGAGTGAGCCTGGGCAGGCACTCACCTGTGTGCCCCCATGGGCTCGGCACGGGACCCAGGGACAGCCAAGGTACCCTTTCATTTCTTGATTCTGTCAAACAAAGGATCAGCTTGAAAGAAAAATGCAGCGGGTAGAGCAGAGTTGGGGAATCACAGGGTCCTGGGTGTGGGGAGATTCTCTGCTTATAAGCAGAAGTACCCCAGAGCTATCCCAAGGACATAAGAAGCGTGTTAATATGATGAACTCCAGAAGGAAAGACTTTCCCAACTTTCCTTGGTAACACACTTAGGAAAACAGTCTTAAACCATTCAGGTGACTAACCATGTTCATTACGTTAGGGGATTTTTTTTTTTCTGAACACTGATCCAGGGAAGGGCTTTCCTAGCCCTCCAGGGTGTAGCTAGGAAGTAGACATATTGTCAGAGCGTTTTCCCTGAGCTAGTGGGTAGAGGGCCCCAGAAGATGAATGACAGCCTTCTGGGCTCTGTCCGTACCTTGTTCCACTGTCAGAGCAGCTTCACCCTTTGCCGGATGGCACAATAGAATATACCCTCCAGCCTTCTGAGTACAAGAGAAGCCAAGTGTTCTAGGCAAGACGAGCTACACTGTGTGATGGGGCACAAGGAAAGCATTTGGGAGCTTCTGTCATGGATGACAGCTACAAAAGGGAAGGAGCAAAACACCTCCGTAGGCTTGACCTTCCCAGAGCCAAGTGGTCAAATAGGGATCATCTGTCCCACCTTCTCCCCAGACACTGTCAGCTTCCGTCCGTATCCATCTGGCAGAGAAAGAAATGGGGTAAGAGTTAAGAAGGAATGTTCCTCAGGTGGCCAGGAGTGGGAGGAGAGATGAAAGGTCCCCAGCTGTGCTAAGAATTTGAGACCTCCCAGAACCTGGAAGTAGACTGTGTCCATTGCTGCCCCAGCTATGGGGGACCCTCCAAAGGAGAACCAGGCTGAATGTGACTTGTGACCCTGAGCTGGCAGCCAGGACAATTCCAGTGTCCTTTGTCCTTATGTGCACCAGTGTATTTACCGCATTAGAGTCACGTGGAGTCACCTGTGCCCCTCACAAGGAAACCTCCTATCAGACGTTTCTGAACTGTTGTTCCCAAGGGGATTTCACAAAAGTATGACATTTTTCCAAGCATCTGGTCCCTGTGTGGACTCTCATAGCAAGATAAAAATAAAGGCAACTCTGGCTCTAATAAGGGGGCTCCCAGCTCCTCTTCCTCCTCCTTCAAGGGGAGAAGCACCAAAGTCTGCCTTCCTCCTAAGGAGGTCCACCTTTTCATGTTAGAGATAAATCTTACCCCTGAGTTTTTAAAGTCAAGTTCCCTTTTCATTTTTCCAACTCATTTGTGTACATTGTTCACCATATTGTTCTTCTCCTTTACTTTGATCTCAGTAAAATACGTTGTCTCTCTTTGAAGAAATAAAGGACAAGGAGAGAGGAGCATATAGGAAAGGAGCCACGTCCTCTTGGGAAAGAACGGAGTTCATTGGGGTCACAGGGTAGAGTGGGAGGAAGGGGGTGGGCTGTGGAGCCAGGAAGGCCCAGCTCCTCCACTTACCAGTTTCATGGCCTAGAGCAACACAGCAAAGTATTAACCCTCTTAACCTCCGTTTCTCATCTCTGACATGGAGACAAAATACTGCGTGTCAAGGGCTTAGCCCAGAGCCTTACCGAGTGTGAGCGATCAGTAAACGTGAATCCCCTTCCTTATGCTTCCATTCTCCATCACGTCATGAAGTCCGAATATGGAGTAAATGTGTGTTGAGACATAATGTACACGAAAAGTTGGACACAGGCTGGTTTCCAAGGCATGGTTGTTGTGCACACACACCTGGCCTGTGTTGGTGCCAGTGGGAAGGAGGTGTGTGTTCAAGGAAGCCTCTGCACGCCTGCCACATGTCCACAGCCCAGCTGTGTCTCCTCAGATCCAGAGCAGTGACGACGGGCTGGAGGGTTGTCATCTGTCTTGTTCTTTCTTTGTGCCCTTTGAAACGTGGCAGTGGTAGCTTTGGTGTTTGTGGCGGGGGAAGCCTTAACAGCCCCGGAGCCGAAGCCTCTCTGTTGGTCCTCAGACCAGGTACAGTGCAGGGTACCCCAGAAATCCCCTGGTTCTGGGGTCCACGTGTATTGTGATGGATTGAGCGTTATGAACCATTGCTTGCTTTTTTGTTTGTTTGTTTTTTGCGGTACGCGGGCCTCTCACTGCTGTGGCCTCTCCCGTTGCGGAGCACAGGCTCCGGACGCGCAGGCTCAGCGGCCATGGCTCACGGGCCCAGCCGCTCCGCGGCATGTGGGATCTTCCCGGACCGGGGCACGAACCCGCGTCCCCTGTGTCAGCAGGCGGACTCTCAACCCCTGCGCCACCAGGGAAGCCCCATTGCTTGCTTTTAGTGATTTCACTTCTTGAACTTTTTATTCATTTCTCTCCAAAATGTAAATGGTACTTGCTCATCCTTCTCCATGCACACTCTCTCTTTTGTTAGCATCCTTCTAAGCTTGCCATGCCCATTTCCTCTCCCCTTTCTCCTGCTTATGGGACAGGCTCACACCCCCCTCCTTTGGCCTTCGTCACGTTTGCTGAGGTCCAGGTAATGCTTTCTCTTGCTCGTATGCTCATGCTTTCTAACTCTGTTCTCCCCCTTTCCTCATGAAGGGCACAGAGAATTCAGCTCTCCTATCACTTTGGTAGGGTTAGCCAGGGTTTCCCCTGACAGCAAAGCAAGGGCCTGACCTGAAACGGGTTGACATCGGAATAAGGCCTACGTCCCCCTGCGGGGCTGTGGTCAGGGGCTCAGGCCAAGAGAACCACGTGTGAGTTTTCCTGTAGGCCTGTCAAGGACCTCCCTCCCTGTGGATAAAGCTTTCATTGTCATATCCCATATTTTTGCCCCTAAGAATGTCCACCATTCACATAACCTTACTCCTGCTCTCTCTCTCTCTCTCTCCTTGAAATTGAACCTTGTTTTACTGAGGCTTCTGCAAACGTTATTGCTCAATTTGAGCAGAACTGATGGCGATTGTCATGGTAATACCTTTCCGTGGCTCCTCAGAAATCACAAGTGACTTGGTATCTCTTCCACCACTGGCGGCCAGAGCCTTCTGAGGACCCAGCCAAAGTCCCAGGAGCAACACCCCAACCAAGGGGAGAAAATGGCCTCTAGCTGAATTCTCAGAGAAAGCTGAGCCCTTCTGCTGCAGCGGTCTGCCCCTGCCATCATGTATATTTTCTAGGAGCGTGTATGCTGTTTTGTATTGGCTGGAAGGGGATCTCTCTTCTTTATAGCTGCATATGTGAAGTGAAGGGATTCTTTATAATGTAAACTCGACAGATTCCATGTGGGCACTGTATTGACTTTTGAGGAGGGGAAGGGGGTTTATTTTCTGAGTGTGGGCATAGCAAGGGATAAGAAAATAAATGGAAAGATACCTGTATTGCACCCTTCCTGTTCTGCCGAGTCCACTTTTACATTATAAAGCATTTATAAGAACACTCAGGTCTCCCTCCATAAGCCCAATACCTGTATAGAGGGGGCAAAGTTTTGACAGAGGTTGGCTACAGCTCTCCCTCATCCCACTGCCCTCACAACACCCTGCTTTCTGGGCCACGTGGGGACACGGAGTGTTTGCCAACTATAAATATCCTGACTGTGCCTTTTCCTCTCTGTGGTTTCAAGAAAAGTCTGGTGAGTGACTGGGCCTTTGAAACCATTCTCTTTTATCTTTTTCTATTTGAAAAAGAGGGATTCTTCTGTTTGATAATTATTGTCCACTGAAAGACCAGAAACTGCTTTTCCCACTTTTCTCACACCCTGTTGCCATCACTTCTGCTTCCCGGTCTGCTGGGTGGTAAAGCAGGGATGGTTCCAGCCTTGGCATTTCTGGGTATCTGCACATTGGACACACCCCCTCACTTTGGGGCACCCCCCAGAGTCGGCTGCCTTGTAGGGGGGTCATGTGTCCACTGTGCAGGTTGAGTACATGAACCTTATGAGATCCTGCCCATTGATGGCGATGCTGTCTGGCCCTCAGGCTTCCCGTCTTCCGTGTTTAGTGAAGGGCTTCTGGCAGGCAGGTGGGCGGGGCCAGGCCAGCACCTCAGTAGGGACTGCAGGGGAGGCTGGGAAGGGTGTGATCCTGCACTTCAGCCCAGGCCCCTCCCTCCTCTTCATTCCTATTGCTCTACAACATGTTACTTGACCAGCTCAAGTCAAGCACCAGGTGAGCTGTCCTGGGTTGGATTCTAAATAGTAAATTCACAGCTTATGATGGCTTCTCAACACAAACAGTTGAAAAGAAAAATAACTAGCAATTCAGCTCCCACCTCCTCCCCAGCACGGCTGTGTACATCAGTCAGAATCATGCAGGCTCTCAGGCAGCTGACGCCAAAGCTTCCCGTTACCATTTTCCATCATAGCAGGGCACGAGGTAAGGTCAGGGCTCCCTGGCACGCAGGGGATCTGGATCACAGCCGCACTTGGCCTTTCATTATTCAGTCCTTAGCCAGAAAAGAAAAACATGAGTCAATCGCCTCTTGATGCCAGAAGGAACCGGAATTCCCACGTTAGCTTTTAGTACCTTCTTTTCATTGAAGTATGTCACTTTCCTGACACTTGACAGTCTGCCCTAGTCTCTAAGATGGATAAGGTCTTTTGAACGCATTCAGAACCAGCCACAGCAGCAGAGCTGGTTCTGAATTCATTCAACGAGATACACAAGCACAGACAATTTTAGACTTGGAAATGGTACTCTGGTTCTGGTTTTGCATTTGAGGCTTTGTGTTTGTGAAGGTGGGAGTGTGCATACATGAGAAAGGAGTGACTGCTTAGAACTGAAATGCTGGTACGTGCTCACACTCAGCGGAGCTTGGTAATAATGGAACTGATACTTCACCTTACACCTGCCTGACCCTTTCTCCTGTCCTTTGCTGTCTGCCTGTGTCTGAGGCAGTCCCCTCAAACCTCAAGTTTTGCCTTGGGGCTTCTTTCTTGACAGCCCCCATTCTTTTAAAAGTGAGAGGGGTGTCTCCCACAGGAAGCTCTGACTACTCATTAATCTTGTAGGGGGAAAAAGGGTTGACAAAGTCCTACTCCATTCAAAGAAGACCCATTTACCACTGAGCCAGACAGTTCATCCAGTTCCACTGCTCTGTGGAAGAGAATGAAGGATTAAAATTAAATTTAGCCGTCAGGTAGCCCGTTAACTGTGGATTTAGGATGCCAGCTGAGCTGGAATTAGAAATTTCCAGCTGTGAGCAGATAGAAGGATGTCATTGCTTGAGACTCCAGCCTTAAGAGTCACCTCAAGAGGGACTTTATCTGACTTTGGACCCCAGCAAGGACACTGAAGATGATTAATGTCCATGGACTCTTGGGATTCCCACTGCTGCATTTTACACCCTAGCTGGCTTGCAAACAGGGTTTGGGAGGGAAAAAGGAAGGTCGTAGTGGCACCCACACGAAGGAATTGTCTGAAAGAAAGACAGAAGTTCCAGTCTACCTGTTCTTGTCTTTAAGCCCCAGCATGCATGGTTTTTTTTTTTTTTAACATGTTTATTGGAGTATAATTGCTTTACAATGGTGTGTTAGTTTCTGCTTTATAACAAAGTGAATCAGTTAGACATATACATATGTTCCCACATCTCTTCCCTCTTGGGTCTCCCTCCCTCCCACCCTCCCTATCCCACCCCTCTAGGTGGTCACAAAGCGCTGAGCTGATCTCCCTGTGCTATGCAGCTGCTTACCACTAGCTATCTATTTTACGTTTGGTAGTGTATATATGTCCATGCCACTCTCTCGCTTTGTCCCAGTTTACCCTTCCTTCTCCCCAATATCCTCAAGTCCATTCTCTAGTAGGTCTGTGTCTTTATTCCTGTCCTGCCCCTACATTCTTCAGAACCATTTTTTTTTTTAGATTCCATATATATGTGTTAGCATATGGTGTTTATTTTTCTCTTTCTGACTTGCTTCACTCTGTATGACAGACTCTAGGTCCATCCACCTCACTACAAATAACTCAATTTCGTTTCTTTTTATGGCTGAGTAATATTCCATTGTATATATGTGCCACATCATCTTTATGCATTCATCTGTCGATGGACACTTAGGTTGCTTCCATGTCCTGACTATTGTATATAGAGCTGCAGTGAATATTGTGGCACATGACTCTTTTTGAATTATGGTTTTCTCAGGTTTTATGCCCAGTAGTGGGCTTGCTGAGTCATATGGTACTTCTATTTTTAGTTTCTTAAGGAACCTCCATACTGTTCTCCATAGTGGCTGTATCAATTTACATTCCCACCAACAGTGCAAGAGGGTTCCCTTTTCTCCACATCCTCTCCAGCATTTATTGTTTCTAGATTTTTTGATGATGGCCATTCTGACTGGTGTGAGATGATACCTCATTGTAGTTTTGATTTGCTTTTCTCTAATGATTAGTGATGTTGAGCATCCTTTCATGTGTTTGTTGGCAGTCTGTATATCTTCTTTGGAGAAATGTCTATTTAGGTCTTCTGCCCATTTTTGGATTGGGTTATTTGTTTCCTTGGTATTGAGCTGCTTGTAAATTTTGGAGATTAATTCTTTGTCAGTTGCTTCATTTGCAAATATTTTCTCCTGTTCTGAGGGTTGTCTTTTGGTCTTGTTTATGGTTTCCTTTGCTGTGCAAAAGCTTTGAAGTTTCATTAGGTCCCATTTGTTTATTTTTGTTTTTATTTCCATTTCTCTAGGAGGTGGGTCAAAAAGGATCTTGCTGTGATTTATGTCATAGAGTGTTCTGCCTATGCTTTCCTCTAAGAGTTTTATAGTGTTTGGCCTTACATTTAGGTCTTTAATCCATTTTGAGTTTATTTTTC
The DNA here is from genome assembly GCF_003676395.1 of Aethalodelphis obliquidens. NCBI lineage: Eukaryota > Metazoa > Chordata > Mammalia > Artiodactyla > Delphinidae > Aethalodelphis > Aethalodelphis obliquidens. The sequence goes on along the minus strand of NW_020837992.1, from coordinate 16,594,268 downwards.
TGTATGGTGTTAGGGAGTGTTCTAATTTCATTCTTTTACATGTACTGTCCAGTTTTCCCAGCAACACTTATTGAAGAGGCTGTCTTTTCTCCACTGTACATTCCTGCCTGCTTTATCAAAGATAAGGTGACCATCTGTGCATGGGTTTATCTCTGGGCTTTCTATCCTGTTCCATTGATCTGTATTTCTGTTTTTGTGCCAGTACCATACTGTCTTGATTACTGTAGCTTTGTAGTATAGTCTGAAGTCAGGGAGCCTGATTTCTCCAGCTCCATTTTTCTTTCTCAAGATTGCTTTGGCTATTCGGGTTCTTTTGTGTTTCCATACAAATTGTGAAATTTTTTGTTCTAGTTCTGTGAAAAATACCAGTGGTAGTTTGATAGGGATTGTATTGAATCTGTAGATTGCTTTGGGTAGTATAGTCATTTTCACAATGTTGATTCTTCCAATCCAAGAACATGGTATATCTCTCCATCTGCTTGTATCTTCTTTAATTTCTTTCATCAGTGTCTTATAGTTTTCTGCATACAGGTCTTTTGTCTCCTTAGGTAGGTTTATTCCTAGGTATTTTATTCTTTTTGTTGCAGTGGTAAATGAGAGTGTTTCCTTAATTTCTCCTTCAGATTTTTCATCATTAGTGTATAGGAATGCCAGAGATTTCTGTGCATTAATTTTGTATCCTGCTACTTTACCAAATTCATTGATTAGCTCTAGTAGTTTTCTGGTAGCATCTTTAGGATTCTCTGTGTGTAATATCATGTCATCTGCAAACAGTGACAGCTTTACTTCTTCTTTTCCGATCTGGATTCCTTTTATTTCTTTTTCTTCTCTGATTGCTGTGGCTAAAACTTCTAGAGTCAATTTTAAACCTGATAAAATTTCACCAATTAGCCAGGCAGTGTAAAAAAATTCTGCTTATACAGTTAGTAGCAAAGCGTAGCTAAGTGTTATCAAATGATTATATTTAAATGATCTGTAAAAAGCTCATGAATTTTTTCTTAAACAATATGCTGCAGTTGATGTATTTGAAGAGTCTGTTCTCCTGGTTTGATAAAACCTCTCCCTTGCAATCTTGTTGACTTGGATAATGGCTTAAATGACTCTTGTATGCAGGGATTTGGGAGAGGTAGTTTAGCCTAGCCCATGTGTAAATTTATGCTATATTTTAATTAATGGGGACTACGTTGTTGATGCTTTTCCTGACCCTGTGGCTTTGTCAGCCAGTATTCCTTTCATTTCAAATGACAGTTTTCAAGTTCGTACTGAATGTATGTTAACAAAACTGAGAACCCAAGCATGTTTTTTTGCAGCCACTCAAAATCCTAGCTTTTCAGTAGCTCTTCTGCAGACCTGTTTGAAAGATGTGCAGAGCAATGACTAATCTTTATTTTACTTTTGGCCTGTGTCTGATTACTATCCTTGGCTCAACTCTGTAGGAGTCAGAATGGGACTGATAGCCCAGTACTTTGGCAACCACAATCAGCTGTTAAGATCAGAGTGTACCATCAAAGCATTCCACTTCCCCAACCAAGGGAGACACACACACACACACACACACACACACACACGTCGTCAGAGATCCCCTTTGTTCTATAGCGTGACATTTTACTAGGATCCTGGGACAAAATTAATTGTAGAGAGCAAATTCTGTCCTTTATCTGGGTGTGTATGAGGAGAAAAAATTATTGAACTTTCCTTCAATACGATGGGCATCTGTGAGTATGAACCCATTTAGAGTCTACTGGATATAAAGGTCTTGGTGCTAAGGACCTGGGCTAATGGAAGGTGAAAGCCTGGACCACTTTGTTCTCTCATTTCAAGGATTTGGAAGATTCTCCCTGAGCTTTTGCTAAAGATGAATGTAGCCTGGGGAAAAGACGGTGACCTATTTAGTTATTCTGGCAAAATTTTCAGTCAAATGATTCCATCTTTCCCAAGCATTTAGCTTGCAATTATACCTTCATTTGTTTGCTTGTTTATTTAAGGCCTGTCTTCCCTCCTAGATTAGGAAGGGACCTCATTTGTTTTACTCACAACCGTGTAGTCAGTGCTTAGAATAGTGCCAGACATTTATTAAGGACTCCATCAGTGCTGTTGTATGAATGGATAAAGGTATGTTTGGCTGACCTACCACGTGCCCAGTCTCATGCATGAGAAGACACTGTTATAACTCAGGGGAAGATATTTCCTCTGCCTTCTGAGCATTTGGAGATTATCACATGAGGGATTTAAGGTTTATAAGGACTTGGGTTTAATTCTCAAACCACCATTCATTTGGCATTTACAGTGAAAATTAATATAATTTTGAATGTGGGATCATTCACTGAATAAAATGATCATTGGAAATCTTTGCTTGTGGTATATGGTGGTGCAACATAGGTTTGTGGTAAGTAAAAAAAAAATTAAAGGAAAAAAAAGTACCCTTCACAGCCAACTGTCAACCAAGAAGCAAAGGCTGAATTTTAAGCACTTCTTCATAGCAGCTGGCTGTTCACCCGTGGCACTGGGGCTCACTTACTGAGATCTTATGCAAGGCACACGTTCCACGGGCTGCAGTTCTGTTTGCAGTTAAGTGGATTTCAAGGATCTGTTCTAGCTCTAGAATTTGGTGAGCTGTTTGACAGAGCCTAGAACCAAAAACTTGCTGGCGCAGAAGCTTAATGGTGCAGAGCAAGAGCTCTGAGCATCATATAGACTTGGGTTCAAGTCCCAGCTTGCCCTGCCACTGCTGGGCACTCAGCCCCTCGGCATCTCATCTGTGAAATGGAGATAATAATACCTTTGTCCGAAAGTTATTAGGACGTCCGAATAAAGAGTTGCACTAAAAGTGCTTAACAGAGTCTGGCCAAGAGTAAATATTCAGAAAGTTAGCTTTTATTATTTCTATCTCAAATGTTTCATGTTTATGTTCTCCATCTTTATTTTTGTCATTTTTAAGCCTCACCAATAGAACTGGGATGATTTGTCTGCAAGCTACACGGTAAATAGCTCACAACGGACGGGTGGTCATTTAATTTATCAAAAGGCATCCCTTTATGTGACATCAGGACCTTGATAGACAATGCCTTCCCCCGTATTTCAAGGTGGTTTTATGGTATGGCCCATCTGTGCTTTTGAGAGATGTCAGAGTAGCCCTCTCCTGGACATTGTGTCTCACTCTTCAAATGAACTCCTTCATAAGCATAAGTATGCCACTATGTCTTGAAACTCCTTTTCCAAGACATAGTTTCTGGCCCAGATCAGGCATTTTTCCTCTAGCCTGGCTTCTTATAAATTCACTGGAAACAGAAGGAGTTTGTCTGAAGGCTACTAAGGAAATGGAGGTGAAAGACTACATTTAGAAAACTCCAATTCAGCGAGGCTCCATGGAATAAAGTACACATGGGGAATGCCATATAGTTCGAGGCAGCGTCCCTAACGCTTGCAAGAGGTCCTTTGCCTCTGCAGGGTGGAGAGGTGGGTGTGGAGCGATGGTGTGCTGGCTCTTCCTCTCCTTCACAAAGCGTGCGGACTCTGCAAGTGCCAAGGCTGTAAGCGGGATCTCTAGGGTCTGGGCATCTCCAATTTCCCGTTGTCCTAAAGTTCTCTTTTCTCCCTGAATTTACTGACTATCTCCCTTCTCTCCATTACCTCTCCTCCTTTTTTTTTTTTTTTTTTAACTGCTTTCTGCTTGGATCCTCCATAGGAATGCCTTGGGGTAAATATTTTTTTCTTCAGTTTTCTTTGAAGTAAAAAAATATGGGGAGTGGGTTGGAGGAGGGAGAAAGTATGGTTGAGAGGGAAGGAACTGGCTCACTAAGAAAGGAGTGGTGAGTTTATGTGAGTGGTGTGTTTTCATTGATATCCAAGAGAACAGAAACTAGGAGTCACCAAGCCTTCTTGGGAAATGATCATTCTTATTGGTTTGGATATGTTTTCGGCCTATATGTTGCCTTTTTAGAAAGATAGATAGACGATCCTACTAAAGTAAAAGAGTTTATAAAATATACAAAGCCCACGGATGCAAAAGGCCATTGATATCAATGTGATACTTTCGGGTTATCTATATTCAGATCTAGAACGGAGTAAAAGCAACTTACACATCATGGATTGTAACCATTTAAGAGGGTCTCAGAATTCACCTTCTAGGCGGTCAGCCTTCCATTAACTGTCTTCCTGCCTTGCCTTGTATGAAGGAATGGATGGCCTTTGATCTCCCTATTTGGAGGATGGGTATGGCAGGAAGGACAGGGTGAAAAGCAGGCAGAAGCCTTGTAGTTCCCATCTGATGTTCTAGATGGATCCCATTTCCTCCGATAGTTGGTGTCACGGTGATCTGGGCCAACGTGAGGAAAGAACCAGAACCTGAGCTCACTATTTAGAGTCTCATTTTCTACCATCTGCATGTTTTACAAATTGCAGTTGTTTGACTCGAATGCAAAGATCTCAAGGGATGGGCAGGGTGGAGAGAGAAATGCAGGTTGATTTATTCATTTCCTTCCTAAAAATAGAAAGATGTATTTTGTCTACTAGGAGCAAACATTTCCGAGAGGCTGAAGAGGGAGGGTCATCAGCTGTAGGGCAAGGATAAAGGTGGGCGGGGGCTGCAGTTTGGGCCTCCTCCAACTGCAGGCTCTCTGCAGCTTGTGCTAGGTGCAGAGGGCTGGAAATGGGAAGGGACTGCTGGAAGAGCCACTCGCACAGAGATAATCGGGGTGTGAGCCCAAGTCCTGGCTAGAAGCCTGCATGACGTGCTCTCTCTGGAGCCAGCAGCCCAGCCCAGCATGGGTGTCATGTCCCCACCAGCCTTCCTTACCCTGCTCTCCCCTGAACTCATGAACTGTGCAGAGGTGACAAACCTAGAGCTGAAGGAAGGACTAGGCAGAGTCCTCTGATGAGACTTGCTGTCAACCATGGCTCCCTATTCAATTCAGCACATGCTCTTTGAGAGCCTTCTACTGAAGACTCCCTAGGCTAGGCACCATGCCTGTCCACAACGGGCTACGGTCGTGTTCCCCAGTCGATTGATCCTCCATGTCCATTTGGTCAGTGTGGTCATGAGCAGCATTGCTCCGGCTGTTAGGGGTAGGAAGTGTTGATTGACGTGTGTGCACGGGTGCCTCTGTGGTGTGCCTGTGTCTTGCCCTTTGTGAGTATGCATGAGTGTGCGTGCATATGAGTGTGTGCATGCTGGGGAGTGATTGGAAAATGTTCCCAGAAAGTGTTGTTTGGGGTCTACTCTGACCCAGTTTCAGGCCTCTTGCCCACCTCTTTCTCCCTTCTCCCTGTTGCTGTTAACGTAGTAGTGTGACTGTCACTTTAACTGTCCCCTGTCCTGTGATTTCCCGGGGCTTCTCCCCTGCAGAAGCAACAAGGGCCGGGACATCAAGACCATCAAGTCCCTGCGGGTGCTGCGTGTGCTGAGACCGCTCAAGACCATCAAGCGCCTGCCCAAGCTCAAGGTAACGTTCGCCAGTTTCTTCCCATCAGCTCCCCTTCCTCTAGAGAGAGACGCCTAGGTGGCCTGCTTTTGGAGAATTATTTCTGGGGATATTCTTTTTGCTCACACAGAGACTGAGATTCTTTTCATCTGCTTGAACTAAGGGTCTGAGTTTCAAAGGAAAATAACCAATATCCTAAAAAATCTGTCTCTAAGGACTTTTGCCCCACCCTCTGTGGGAAGTCATAGGAAGAACCCTGTGTGGCTTTATCCTGGAGCCTCCTGTGTCATTAAGGTGGGTCAGACACCACAATGGAAGGAGCATGAGCCCTGCGTGTTGTGGTCCACATACTACGTCAGACCAAGTCACCTGGGCTGGTTTCTTTCCTCATGATTCTAGAGAAAGAAAGAATCTTGTAGCCCTGACCCTTCATATCTTAGAGGCCAATAACTTGCCCAAGGACACAGAGTCATTTTTGGCACAAGCAGAGAAGAAATGGGGAAGTGAGCTCACACAACTAAGTTCTCCCTGTTGCCAGGACCTGTGTCTTCATAGGTCTATTATCTGGGTTCTCCTGCCCTCTGACCTGCTCACCCACCCTGAGCTCCTTCCCTGAGCCTTCCTGCCCTTAGGTTGCTGGCTTGTGGAACCCGCCTCTCCCACACTGATCCCTTGCTGTTATGGAAGCTGAAGCCTCATGGGAGAAAAGTTTTTCCTTCCTGAATTCCTGCGAATGAGAGCCAGCCACCACCAGGGAGGGAACAAGGGACTCCCCTGCTCCCCAGTTCCTCTTTCCCATTGGGTTTGCCTCACCTCTGATATTCCCCACCAGTCCCTCCACCGCCACCCCAACTGCTTCCCTTTCAGCCCTCTGGCTCTGCAGAGAGGTGTTAAACCAACCAGGTTGATCAAAGGCTTAAGACCACAGGAAGGCCTTTTTGGAAGACCCCCTAACTGGCTGAAACATGGCTTCCTCTCAGAGCCCAGGGCCCTGGCCTCCTGCGTGGATTCCCGAGGAGAGGTACTCGTGCTCCAAAGGAAGTGTCCTCACTGCCTGCTCTCCTCCTCCACTGCCCTGCCTTCCCTCCTGGATCAGGCACCTCCCACGGTATCAGGAAATCTTTCACACGCTGTTCATTATAACCCTCCACCTGGTGACAGGCCCCAGCACAGCGCCTGGCCGGGGTCAGTGCCTGTGAACATTCATTCCTTTCTGCCTCACCCCCAGAAAAATTTGGCCGGGAGGCCTGGGGCCCTAACCAATGTTGTTAGCTGCAGCCCAGGTCCACTGGTCTCCTCCTCTGAGCTATGTTGGGGTCCTGAGAAGGGCTTGGACAGGATGATGAGATTAATTAACAGGCTGAAGAAGGCGACCCAACCTTGGTTAATTCCAACTAATTAGGAAGGGCTGGCTCTTTGCTCTGCAGCTCCATAACCTGAGGGAAATGTAGGTGGATCTGATAATTCCACGAGGCTGCGTGTCACTCACATTCCCTGCAGTGCTGAACTAATTAAACCAGCAGTGTTCACCCAGCGCTGTGAAGAGGTAACTGCTCAAATGCAGCACCACTGTGGGGCTAGACTCTTCAGTGAGCTAAACCTACAAACCTAGAAAATAACCTAAAAATGGTTTGAAATGTGTTGAATTCCCATGTAACTATTCATGGCTTAGGGCCTACAATGGATTCTTCAGAGGGAGATTCACTGCCTTGAACTGAAGTGCAAGTTCCTGATTCTGTCCATCTGATCCTCCCATCTCTAAGAGAGGGTGGCTCTTACCCCTTCCCACATCACCTGTTGAATCTTCATCCCCAGCACAGCCAGCTTTAAACTAGAGAACATTTACGTGAAGTGTGGAATGTAATTGGGGTAAATGTGTGAACTTATTACAAAATATCATTAAAATGAACAAAGATGAGAGTTTATTATCACTCCCTGATCTCTTTAGAAAGGCTAAGAGAAAACAATACATATTCAGTATATAAGTCAAATCTAAGAACGTGCCCCAAATAGATGAAGTTACGGATAAGCTATTTAACGCCTAAAACAGGCTAAATGATTTCAAGGATCCCTTTTCTGGAATAAATTTCTGTTTCACACTAAGCGGAGTGCATGTAATAGGATTCCACAAAGGACTCCCTCCACTGCCTGATACCATCTTGGTCTCTACTGCTTTGGGTTTCCTTTCAGATTCAGAACATGTGTTCCCCTCCTAAATTATAGGTTCCTACAGTCATGACCAGCTTAGAAAACAGGTCCGAATCCCATGAGTGTCACTTCTTCCTAGGGTGATATCTCCTAGGGCACCTTCTCTGTGGGCTGGCTGGTGGTAGTGTGGGTCCAACTCAGCTGTAGGCAAATACACAGGCCATTTCAGGGATTCACACACCAGGGCTCTTTTTTCTGTTCACAGGCTGTCTTCGACTGTGTGGTCACCTCCTTGAAAAATGTCTTCAACATACTAATTGTCTATAAGCTCTTCATGTTCATCTTTGCTGTCATCGCAGTTCAGCTTTTCAAGGGCAAGTTCTTCTATTGCACAGACAGTTCCAAGGACACAGAGAAGGAGTGCATGTAAGCGCCACCAGCACATACCACTCACTTTCTGCTAAAGCGTATTCTGCCAGGGTCCACACAACCCTTTACAGATAGGTCTTTTCTTTCCCCCTTTCTTAAATCCATTCTTCTTCTGGGAAAAAAGGCAAAATAAGAAGTTGCCACATTTTGAGTGAGTACCTCTTTTGTCTCAGACATGGAACATAGCATTTTGCATCAGGTTTTAATTTTAAATCTTTCTCATGACCTTTTGAGATAGGTTTTATTTGCACATTATAGGTGTGGAAGCCTAGGCACAGAAAGTTTAAGGAAGTTGCTCAAGGTTATACAGTGACTAGTGAAAGGATTAGGATTTAATCTTCCATGTCTGTTGGGCACCAAATCTCATTTTTATTCCATGATAATACACTGCCTTAATAAAATCCCCTCTTGCTTGCGTTTGAATGCTGATAATGACTACTGTACATTATCAAAATCCCTAGAATTTCTTTGCTCTTCCATGAGCTATAGTGAAGAGGTTCTGGTTCACTTCTGCTCTGGTTTTAGAGGAAACTATGTAGATCACGAGAAAAACAAGATGGAGGTGAAAGGCCGAGAATGGAAGCGCCATGAATTCCACTATGACAACATCATCTGGGCCCTGCTGACCCTCTTCACCGTCTCCACAGGGGAAGGATGGCCTCAGTGAGTGATGGGTTTGGCTTGGCATGCTTGTCTGTGAGCTGGGCTAGGGCCATGTGTTTGCCTTGAGAAGTTGATTAGAGATAAACAAGGCTAACCCTTTGTTATTGTACCAAGGAAAGTAAGTGGTTATGAGTAGGTAAGACGGGCAGGAGAGAGGAAGAATGAAAATCCTTCAGGCGGGAATCAGGAGGGAGCTGACGAAGTCCGGGAAATATTTGAAACACAGTGTTTCAGCCCATGATCAAGGAGTTGAATAGAGCCGTCTGATTCCTACAGAACAAATGAGTTTTGAACAGCTCTCCGCACCGTAGGAGAGTCCCTGAGGACTCTTAGACAGATTGATCCTCCGAGTTGGCCCTGGACATGAGGGTCAAGGGTTAAGGATGTGGTGGCAGAACCCAGAGATGCTTTCTGTGGTCATACCTCACATGTCAAAGACAACAGAATGCAGTTTTTATGCTGCTCGTAGCTGCAGGCTTATTTTTTCAGAGACTTGGCGGTAGCCAAGACACCACTTTCTGGTGGCAGCAAAACGCCAAAGGGAAATTCAGGAGTCTCTTGGTATTTTATGACAACCTCAACTATAAAGTAATGTCACTCTGGTGTTTAGGAGTTGGATGCGTGATGGCACCGGGGCTAGAAAGAGCAGTGGATTGGGGGTCCGCCAGCTTGGTTGTGGAGCCCCAAATTCACGGAGGATCCACCAAGTTTAAAAAGTCAGATAAGAAAATACAGTAGATGGTACATCTGCTAATGAAGCCTTGAGTCACAGCAGCTTCCAAGATCGCCGTCCACCATCCGTGCCCTCTTGTTATGTCCCCAGAGTTTTGCAGCATTCTGTCGATGTGACAGAGGAAGACCGAGGCCCGAGCCGCAGCAACCGCATGGAGATGTCCATCTTTTACGTGGTCTACTTTGTGGTCTTTCCTTTCTTCTTCGTCAACATCTTTGTGGCTCTCATCATCATCACCTTCCAGGAGCAAGGGGACAAGATGATGGAGGAGTGCAGCCTGGAGAAGAACGAGGTGAAACGAGGGGTCTGGAGTGTAGGGCCAGGGGGCGCTTTGGAAAGGACTCTCAGACCAGCAGTGTTAGGAGGAAGACAGAATGCTCTCCATTTTGTTGTGAATTAGAGAGAGAATTGGGGGGAAATGCATTAGCCAGTCATTAAATAAATGTTTTTGGAGTATCCGCTCTGTTTAAAGCCCAGGTATGAGACACAGAGAACTGGGAGGGATGTAAGGTGTTTAAGATGCAGCCCCTGCGTTTATGTGGCGCATCTTCTGGAGGTGGGGGTGAAAGACGTGTGCCAACGTTATAACGTTGACATGTCTGCTTCCCTTCCTGCGTCCCTCAATGGTGTATATTTGCTGTAAGGGCAGGGAACCTGTCTAACTTATTACTGCTTTTGTAGTAACAAGCGTAGTTCTGACACATTGTCGGGTCCATTGTTTTTATCCTGGAACTGAACTAGAAATTGTTAGTCCATAAGAGAAATGCAAATAAAGTGCTATGGGAATGCACAGGAAGATAGATTTTTACTTCTGACTGTGAGCTTCCTGCCCAAATATCTAAGTCTTGTGCTGTGTAAAAGGGCATTATTAATAACCGTCAAGTCCTTACCGCGTGGGACCGAACCCTTCTAGTTCTGTGTATTCATTTAAGGTGACATCTCACCTGTAGCTCTGTCCAGATAATTTCTTTTGCTGCTTTTACCTCTGCTTGCCCAGCCCTAGCCTCTTCTCACACACTGTCCTCTTCTTCTAACCGTCTAACAGAGAGCTCACCAGTGTGCGAGGTTTAGGGAATCTGAGCTTGGCTAATCAGTGTGACTCTCCTGCAGAGGGCGTGCATCGACTTCGCCATCAGTGCCAAACCACTCACCCGCTACATGCCCCAGAACAGGCACACCTTCCAGTACCGCGTCTGGCACTTTGTGGTGTCTCCATCCTTTGAGTACACCATCATGGCCATGATCGCCCTGAACACTGTCGTGCTGATGATGAAGGTGAGAAGGTGGTGGCTGGGAGGCACTCGGGCAGGCTGAGCCTCGGCAACTGTCCCCTCGCAGAGCACTTGTGTGTGTGCCCGAGACACTGAGAAAACACTCCAGCTTACCAGTCTGTTGCCTCCTTACCTACTTTTCTTTTTTTTTTTTTTTTTTTTTTTTTGCGGTACGCGGGCCTCTCACTGCTGTGGCCTCTCCCGTTGCGGAGCACAGGCTCTGGACGCGCAGGCTCAGTGGCCATGGCTCACGGGCCCAGCCGCTCTGCAGCATGTGGGATCTTCCCGGACCGGGGCACGAACCCGTGTCCCCTGCATCGGCAAGGCGGACTCTCAACCACTGCGCCACCAGGGAAGCCCTGTTACCTACTTTTCCATCGTGGAATTTCTCTTTCATCTTGTCTCCATCCACAGCCCAGCCTTTGGGTCTTTGGGGCAAAATGCAGTGAAATATATAGTAGCAGTCCAGGAACTCTGAAAGCAAAGGTTGGTGATGGCAATCAGATGCAGACAAGGGTGGAGATGTCAGGAGATGTAGATGATCATGGGGTTCTAAAAGAGTGTTGGAAGAGGTTTTTAATACTAAATGGTAAAGTAATTAACTCTAGGAAATGTTTCTGCCCTTCTCACCTTCAACTCTAGGAAGACTGGCCATTTTGCTAATAAGACCCGTGTTTTCCTCTGTTTTGTTTTGCTACATAGGACGTGCGCTTCTCCTCTCTAGCCCTAGATGACACCAGAATGTCCCCCAAGGGCAGGGACGCGAGATGGCCAGCCTCTCTCATGGACCCTCTCACCTTTAGGGGTTTGATTCTTTCCTCTTTTCTCTTCCCGGCAGTACTACTCTGCTCCCTGTACCTATGAACTGGCCCTGAAGTACCTGAATATCGCCTTCACCATGGTGTTCTCCCTGGAATGTGTCCTGAAGATCATTGCGTTTGGCTTCTTGGTACGTCATGGAATTTATCCCGGCACCATTCTTGTCTTCCCTTCTCTTTGGGTACATTGCCAGCCTTTGTTGGAAGGGAGGGCGGTCACCGCTATTCCAGAAAGGGTTCACACACCTGCCCACCTAATTGTGGGCTTGTTTCGACTGCTTAAAAAAACTGCCGTAGAGACAGGATGATGTGTGAGGGTGTTAGGAGAAAAGACAAAGAGAACCAGATCCCCAGCTCCTACCTCTAGCTATCAGCTCTGTTCTCGTCAAAGTCTGTCAGTTGTCAAGGGGCGACAGTCGTTGAGTCTTACTAGAACTTAGTAAGATTGATCTGTCAGGAAGAGCAAAACAAGGACTGGACTAATAAACCTGAGTGCTTATTTACTGGTGAAAGGTTTAAAATCTTATAACTCAAATGGGAACATATCTGTCCCGCTTAGCCTCAAACATAGCAAATAATAGATTTTACCTAGTAGTCCTCCTCCCTTTAGTTACCTGAAGAGTAATTTCTGCCACTAAAAATAAATGTTTAGCACTTAAGCTTCCAAAGGCTAATGGCCTTTAAAGTGTGTGTATGAGAGAGAGAGAAAGAGAGAGAGTGAGCAAGTGTGGGGTCGGGGGGGCAGTTTCTGGAATTGGTTTGGGGAGGGTTGGGTTGAGTTTTTCTGGCATGAGTTCTCCTTTTACTTCTCCTCAACTACTGATTATAGTTGTTTGGCAGATTTTCGCATCTACCATCAAGGGTGTGCAGCAAACCTAGCCCTTCACTTCAGTGTCCTGTAAACAAAATAATCCCCTCTGCCACCCTTGCCTCAGTGTTTACAGTGAGATCAGTGGGCTGCAGATAAACCCACCCGACAGCTGCTTCACACTTACTTTGCGTGTGAGCTACCGTTTCAAATTATATGTGTATGGCTTTCCCTGCAAGAAGAGAAACTCAGCTGATTATCTGAATATATGTTTGTCTGGTGGCAGCTTGAACAGGGACTCTGGCCTCGGCTTGATGGTTGTGAGTGTTGACGGTGGCGATTGCTTCTGGTTTCCTGGTGGTTCTTTGAAAAGTCATTGATTTGATGGTTTGGGGAGGAGAGTTGAAGGGAACCCATTGCAGGTGGCTGTATTGTTGGTTGCTTGACTCCCTTTTGAGTCTTGGAGAAATAAAGAAAAGTAAACTACCAGCAACAAAGATGCCATTATAATACAGTCTGGCCCTGGGCGGGAGGAGAAGGGGGTGGGGGAAGCCTGTGTAAAAACAGGGCAAGTTTTTCCCTGCATCTTGATTATTTGCATGTTGGATTGACGTCGTCTGTGACTTAAGTCCCCAATTCTGTGTCAAATTATGGTGAATGCCGAATACATGCTTACAGGCTTAACTAGATGATTCAGCCCCAAAGCCTGCCTCCTTCCCACCTTCAGCCCCGTATTTTCATTCAAGGTCTAGAAGCATTCTCACACTATAAAAGGCACCACTAGTCCCGAATAAGTCTTTTCATTGATATAGTACTGTAGATTTTCAGAACGCCCTAATATATACTGTTTTTGTCAGATCTTCTCGATGACTCTGAAATAGGCATGGCAGAAGCTGTGATTATCGTTGTTGTTATTTTAAATGAGGAAATTGAAGGTCAGAAAAATTGTGTCGCTCTTTGAAGATTACAGAATAAAAGGCAGTAGAATTGGAAAGTGGAGTGGGAATAGAAAAGGAAGGAAGAGGAAAAAGAAAGAGGGAGAGAATTGACATACATTGGTTGTCTACTAAGTACCAAAAGCTTTATGTATTATCCATTTTAGCTTCATAAGAACTCTATTAGATGGCCATTATGGTTTTCTTCTTATACGGATGAGCTAGGGCTCAAGAAGATTCAGTACTTTGCACAAGGTTACTGAAAGGCAGAGCCAGTGTTCAGATCCTGGTCTCTCTGGCTTCAAAGCCCACACTTTGTCCACCGTAATCTACTAGTCTGTACTATGTTATGCTGTGCTCTACCATACTGTATTGTAAGGCCTCCTCTACTGGAATCTAGGGCTTCTGTCCCCTGAGAGCTAGTTTTATATTCTAGCTCTCATATAGGGACCTAACCAAGAATTAGGAAGCTCGCCCCGGGTTGGTAATAGGAGAGCACTGAGAATTGAGGAACTCAGAGACTCAACTTGACCCCACTCCTGAGGTAGTCATCCTTAGCAGCAGTGAGTTTTTGAGTCTGTGTACTTAGTTTCTGTACATGCCTGGCAGGTGCCTGTGACTTTGGAATCAGACGGGCCTCTCTAAGCCTCAGTTTTCTCATTCATAAAAGGAGGATAACGATAGCTGCCATTAGCCTTAGATACTGTGTGTGTGTCCCGTGAGGGAATATACCTAAGGTGGCAGGTCCTGAGTAGGTGCTCATAAACGTACCTTCTCTCTCCCCAGAACATTTCTCTCTTTATCGCGTATCTCTACCCATTCTTCTTGCTAGCCCTACCACTCAGTAATTTATGAGGTATTTATCACTACCTACTTACAGCATCCATGGGAGGAATAAATGAACTGAAAGAATGCCAAGGGAGGACCTGGCACAAAATCTGGCATGTGTAGCAAGGATTCATGAATGCCAGTTGTGGGGATGGAAGAGGGTGTATTTTGCAGTGCTCTGAGGGTCTCCTACGGGAAGCGCCACCCAAGGGCAAGTGGGTAACGTCTTGGAGTCCCAAGCGTTTTGTTTCTTTTAAGAAATATAGTCCAAGGTCTGTTTTCACCGGAGCACTGGAGATGGGAGCAGAGCCCACTTTCTCTATTAAGCTTAACGTTGGCTGGCTGGTGCATTATCCGGGTCCTTTACTTCTTCGTGTCCTTTAACCCACTCATTCTGTTGCTGCTTCCTGGTATTGTATTTAGTTACACCTCCTCGAAAGGTGTAACGGGGCAGGGAAACGGGGGAAAGATGAGTTTGTTCATCCCATTGCCAATCGGCAGTTGGTGTGAAAAGGCTCAGTGGAGTTAGGAAGCGATTTTTGACACATCTTTGATTTTTAGTCACTTAGGACATCTCTGTGACTTTTATTGTTAGTTGAAAGTCAGAACTGTATATTTATAGGGTCACTTGATGCTATATAAATAATAATTTACAAGTTATAGAAAACCTTGGAGTGATACTGTAAATAATTTTATTGTCTTGTAGGTGACAATTATGATCTTTCATTTTTGGACATCAAAATGTTCTAGGCCCCAGATCTCTTTCTTACATATTTTTATGTAATATTACATGAAAAAATCTTACACTTTTTTTGATGTAGCTCTTTAGTGACAGCTTCAAAAACAAGGTCTCCAAATAGTGATGAAACTGCTTCCCAAATGAGAAACTCTCAAACTAGTGAAGGAAAAACAGCATTTTTGGTTAGAAATAGGAAACTAAAGCCAAAGTTAGAATGAACTTGTCCTGGAATTGACGAGTTTTAATTCCAAGTGACAAAGTTATGTCATGAAAGATGTCTTTTTTTCCATTTTCTCCCGTGTTTTCTTTTCCTTTTTTTCCCGGATGCTCCCGTGGCTGAATTCACTGGGCAGAACTATTTCCGAGACACCTGGAATATCTTTGATTTCATCACAGTGATCGGCAGTATCACAGAAATTATTCTGACAGACAGCAAGGTGAGTGGCTCCTTGGTCCTTCTCTTTAGGCTTGGCCCTGGGGTTGCATTAAAAAAAAATTCTCTGCACATTGTCCATTTTTAACTCCACAAGTCCAATGTGCAGCCCCCTGTTCACTTCCTCATTCCTGAGCTTTTGCCAGAAAATGGGAACATCGGATGGCGCTGGATCTCATGGAAGGCTTGGTCCCATTTGCACGACTCAGATAGCAGCCATCCGATGGGGGTGAATGGGATAGAGGGCCCAGGAGAGGCCGAGTGTGCACAGTGTCCTGCTAGATTCTTTGAGAGACACAAAAGAGGCACAGGGTCTTCGCCCTCAGACTTGTTAGACCTGAACTGTTTCCCTGAAATGGTTCACCCTAAGGAAAACTTGGAGAGCTCATCACAAGTCTTTGAATATTGGAGGGCCATCATGTGCAAGAGAGATTGTTAGGTCTGCCCTCTGGCATCCGAGTGCAGAGTTAGGACTACTTAGAGAAGACTGGGGAGGCCAGTTTTGTCAGTTGTATGTGGGGCATCCATCTGTGGTACTTCCATGCCTGCCTTCTGGGAATAGAGGGCAGGCCTGGGGAGGCTCTGAGAGATGGTCCCCACTGGCCCATCAGCTGAAAATGGGGTTAAAAACAAAAGACAGCATCCATGTTCCATTCTATGATCTGAATGAGAGAGAAATACACAAATACCAGTGCTTAGATGTTCTAAATGACCATAATGTCACTAATGATATGTTTCCTTTTGATCCACCAGCTGGTGAACACCAGTGGCTTCAATATGAGCTTTCTGAAGCTCTTCCGAGCCGCCCGCCTCATCAAGCTTCTGCGTCAAGGCTACACCATCCGTATTTTACTTTGGACCTTCGTGCAGTCCTTTAAGGTAAAGGGCACAAGCTCCTCCCCTCTGAGGGTTGCAGCGGCCCTGTCACATCAGACAGCACACCAGGCAACGCAGCACGATTCCACAAGTCCCCTCGCCTCTGGGGATGGGCGTTTGTCAGAAGCATTAGATAAACACAGCAGTTCTTAGTTACAACACAACTTGGCCAGGCAGCGGTTAGCTTATGACTGACTGGCTAGAATCTCATGCTAAAAAATCACCCCAACTTTGTAACTCAGTTACCTTCTCTGTCCACTGAGGCAGGGGGCTCGTTTTATGAGGTGTGCTCCCTCCCGAGGTATTTCAGTATGCCCTGGGCAATCCCATCCACGGACAGAGCCAGCCACCTGTAGTCACATATCCTCTGCATTTTTCAGGGATTCGTCCGTGGCTTTATTTCACAGAACGGTTTTTCAAAGGACTCCTTGAGTTGTGTTTTATAACAAGATGATTCATACCAGTCCCACCCGTGTCATCATTAGTGTATTTCCTGAACCACTGAATATATGCCATGCTAATAGTTACCTCTGCATCCCACAAACCCAGAGGGCACCTGAGCAAGGTTAATATGGTGAGAGCTTCTCCTGAATGCTCTCATGGAGCCATACAGAGATGTATATGTAATCAACAAGTTAAAAATTGATACCTGAGACCCACTATAATGGCAGAGGTTTCCAGTGAAAGAAGTTTTCCAAACATATTTCAATATCTTCAAGCTCTAGCAAATATAATTAGTTTGTTTTTCAGCTTTGGGGGACATCAACGCTGCTCAAAAGCCTACTATTTTCCTCCTATAAAAAAGAGTCTTTCAATGAATGTACTTTAAAAATGTGGTTGATGAAATTGACTCAAAGATGAAAAATCATGAATTTATTGAATTGCCTTCTTTATTTTAATTGTACATTTTAACTACAAATTGAACTAAAGAAAGCTTGTCAGTGAATTCATGGTTTCTTGTCACTTGAAAGGGACTTCGTGCCACACCATCATTACTGATTTACTTCTGGGGATCTGAGATGTGAGGCCAGTTGTAAGGACGCTCAGGGTCCCACAAGCAACCTTGACATTTTTATTGGATTCAGATAATTGTTTGGTGCTATGACTCCCAGAGAGGTGTCACCTCAATGAAAACTATTTCTCCAAAGCTCAGTGACAGAGGAGAAATTGAAAACCTTAGCAAGAATTTACCATTTGAGTCTCAGGTGGATCTGGATTTAGAATTTGAAACACAAGATGGTCTTAAAAGCTTTTTATAGAGGCCTGTGCAACAAGTTACAGTTGTTAGTGAGTCTCTTAAGAAATATGTGTCAGCCTGTCATACTCTCATGATCACTGATTCTCTGTCAAAGTGTATACTATTGAGGGCAAAGAAAAGCATGTCAAAAATTGATGACCAAATGGTTGGCGTATTCCAGTGAATAGAGAGAGAACAGTGAAGACAGCTGAATCTGCCTCCAGGTGACACTGTGATGGATGGTGCAGCCCTGGAACACAGTGTAGAAGTTGTTTTCTTGAAGCTGGTTTAACAAAGGCTGCCTCTGTGCATACACAGCAGAAAGTAACACTGTGTAAACAGTGTTGCCCCTGCCTCTACCTTCCCCAGCCCCACCCTGAGCATCACCCAGTTCTCCACCGCTGACCCCTACTCAGTTCTTCTCTCTTCCTTATTTTGTGTTGGAATTTACAACATGACAAGAAGAGAGGTCAGGATGACTCTTTGGTCCTCTCCTCAAAGCTGGGAGAGAAACCTGCCTCCCTACTCTTTCCTTTCAGCAGATGGTGTCTTCACATGCCCCCTCGGGATGTAGTCGCTCCTCACAGATCTTGAGAATCAGCACTCCACTGGAGAAGGGGTTCTCCCACCAACTCTCTATTGCATTTTAATTTATTTATTTATTTATTTATTTTTGGCTCGGGTCTTCGTTGCTGCGCGGGCTTTTCTCTAGTTGCGGTGAGCGGGGGCTACTGTTCGTTGCGATGCGCGGGCTTCTCATTGTCGTGGCTTATCTTGTTGCGGAGCACAGGCTCTAGGCTCACAGGCTTCAGTAGTTGTGGCACGTGGGCTCACAATTGTGGCTTGCGGGCTCTGGAGCGCAGGCTCAGTAGTTGTGGCGCACGGGCTTAGTTGCTCTGCGGCATGTGGGATCTTCCCACGTGCCAGGGCTTGAACCCGTGTCCCCTGCATTGTGAAGCAGATTCTTTACCACTGCGCCCCAGGGAAACCCCTCTATTGCATTTTTTTTTTTGCGGTACGCGGGCCTCTCACTGTTGTGGCCTCTCCCGTTGCGGAGCACAGGCTCCGGACGCGCAGGCTCAGCGGCCGTGGCTCACGGGCCCAGCCGCTCCGCGGCATGTGGGATCTTCCCGGACCGGGGCACGAACCCGCGTCCCCTGCATCGGCAGGCAGACTCTCAACCACTGTGCCACCAGGGAAGCCCTATTGCATTTTAATGTTATTCTTTATTCAAGTTGTAAAAGTCTCCCAGGGCTCTTCATTTAGTTAGCTCTGTTGATAAGCTCTGCCTGGTTCATGCAGTCTGAAAGCCTTCAGTTGCTCTCCGGGGAGTTATGCTGTACACACTCGAGAGAGGGTGGAGACTCGGAGTTGCACGAACTGGCAGGGAGGCTTCCTGGGTGGTAAAGAAGAGGGGCTTCCGTGTCAGCACGGAGATCAGCCCAGAATTATAATGCCCACCCTGGCCTCCAAACCAGACTGCCCTATGTCTCCATCCTCCCCCAGCCACCAGGGGCAGTTCCCGGCCTTCTGTCTCTTGCACTCGCCCTTTCACCCCCATCAGTAAAGTGTTGTCACCCCAGAGTGGCAGTTAGCTGGCACAGTGTGGAATTTTGTGCCATGTGGCTTCATGGCAGGGTTTTGTGATGGCTCACGCTTTGAAAGCCTTTTTGGAATTTTGCGTGACACAGAATGAAAGGTCAGGACGCTTAAACATTGGAAAAAGATGTTTCATCAGAGCTTGAAGGAGCCTGCTAGGAACTGACCGGCAACTGAGACCCCAGCCATTTCATTTTGCTTCCAAATGCTCCGTTATGAACCTCACATTGAGCGAGGGTTGGGAAGGGTAATACAGGGGTTTGGGAGCCAAAGCTAAATGCTTGCTGTGTAATTTGCATCACAACTGCCCAGGTTATTAATATTCTGCATACGGAGTGGGATGAATCCCAATCCCAAGAAGTTTTCCTAGCTCTCTCTTGGATATATGGGCCACACACTTGTGGGTCAGGGAATATTCTCGACAGAGGGGAAATTACAAGCCTCTCTGGGGCCACCAGCTTACATATCTGTCAGAGGATATGGACATCTGCAAAAGTACGGAATCCCAAAATAGAACATCCGGGTGAATAGAGAGCCCCAGCCCTGTGTTTTAAGTCAGTCTCAGGACAAGAGTTCCTGTCTGCCCGTGCTGCAGGTGACCCTGGAGCTGCCTGCCTTTAAATTCATGGTCGTGTCTCTGCTTTCTTTCCAGGCCCTCCCCTACGTCTGCCTTCTGATTGCCATGCTTTTCTTCATCTATGCCATCATTGGGATGCAGGTGAGAGAGGGTGCATCAGGGCTCTGGTGGGGGACAGTTGTTGCCCAGGTTGTCTCTGGCTTTCTAGCCTGAGCCTACAGGATTGAGGTCCTTTCAAGAATCCCTTCTTGCCCTGAGGCTCGCTCCCAGGATCGTGTTGCAATATGACCTTGGGAATTCACGTGTGCAGGGTTCCCCACTCGGGTTGCCCAGATGGTCAGGGTGGTCTGATACAGGGGCTTCCTCTGAGGTCGTCAGGTCATGGTGCTGCCTCATAAGCAGCTGGACTCCAGTGAAGATGACACCGCTGTTCTTAGCCAGAGGGGTTCCCCCCACGAGACTAAGGATAGGGTAGGGCTCGTGATGATCCGTATCTCAGGACCCTCCCATATTTGAGCCAGACCTAAAAGAAGGTCAGGTGGTTGTTCTTCTGCAGACAGCAGCACAAAATGTATGCGAGTTACATCCCACATGGCTGAGATTGATGCCCTAAGACCCACCACTGGGAACAGCTCAGAGTTCCTGGCAGTGTGCCCAGTCCTCAGGAAACCCAAGGGCCACATCCCGGCTGATGCCTGTCAAAGGACCACGCAGCTCGCTGGATGGTTCTCCTTGGTTACCACATCCTTTCCAGTTTCGGAATTGAGAAGTGGATGAGGTTCCCACCCAGGGTACTTAGGCAGGTAACCAGGAACCCACTGAGCAGAAGAGGCCAAAAGATCTTTCAAAGGCAGCTGTCATTTGTGGTGGGTGAACTCCTACCGTAAACAGCCAGCAGCACATCCCATGCACCTGTCTAGTTGGATACACAGGCTCTCTGCTGGGCTCCGAGAGGCTGATTTTCTGACTTGGAGATTTGGAGACTAAACCCCAGCGTAGGACCTCAGCCAAGTGGGAGTCTCTGCAGTCAGGTGGTCTGGCTGCCTTTGAACGGCCAGCTGCCTTCTCAGTGGTGGCTGCCACCTGGAGCCACTGCACGCATCCCCCAGGCTTGACGTGTCAGCAGCCCTTTCGAGCGCTTCTCTGAAATGTCTTCTTTTTGTTCCTCTCTCTTGCCTGCACTTCCAAACAATAGAATGTCAAGTGTCAAAAACTGTGAGGTTTGGTTGAAAAGTAATGAGTTCTCCTTCACGGAGGATATTTTGGTAGAGCTTTAATGATGATGTCAGAAGTGGGTGCAAGCTGAATCCCAGCTGAAGTGGAAGATTGGCTTGATGACTTCTATTAAGTCCATCCAAACTCTCAAATATTTGATTCTAGAATTAAAATGTTCTTGAACGGCCAAATGAAACTTGATTAAATTAGGGTTCTTTTTTTTTTTTTTTTTTGGTCCATGCTTAAAATAGTTCTTATCCCCTTTTCATCTTCCAGCAAAATAAACTAGAATAACACCATCTCTAATATTAACCCGTTAGTAATACTACTGATGATGATAATACCGTTTACCATCACTTGAATTCCTGAGTGTTCCAGACACTGTGCTACATAGATATTCTTACCCATTCCTGCCTCCCTTTCTCTCCCTCCTTTTCTCTCTCTCCCCGCAAATATATATATTACACACACACACACACACACACACACACACACACACACACACACACACACACACACACACACACACACACACACACACACACACCCCACAAGATACATGACTGATGTATTCAGGAGTGATGTGAAAATGTTTATATGTGGGTTTCATTGTCTCCACTGTTGCTTAGCATGGCTAATAACTTGTAACACACTCAAGATCTCAGATAGTAAGTGGGAGAGCTGAGTTTAAATCTCAGCTCTGTCTGCTCTGCAGCCCCTGTTCCTACTGGACTGCAAGTTCTCTGCACTGTCTCTCCTCCCACCAACAAGCAAATACAAGTATTTCTCTGACCCTTTAGTGGGAGATAGGAGTTCTTCAGTTGTGAAATTGCAATATTTACAATAACCACAATGGGTAATCATTTATTGCCCTTAGACTTATTTCCAAAAAATAAGATCACTTCTTCCATTCCACCAAGACATGAATGCCATTCCCACTGTGACTTACCTTTAGCTGGCCATCTTCATCCTGTCCCGTGACGGAGACCCCACACCACACACAAAGAAGACACCTAGCTTGTACCTAGAAAGGCTGTGTCTCATACAGTCATAACAAAGCAGAGGGATCCGTACAAACAGAAAAGCAAAAGGAAAGTAGACAAGCATTGGAAAGAGAACTAGCAATAGGAGGTATCTGTGAGAAGCACCATTATTCTGAACTTTCAAGGGCTTCTTAGAAGAAGAGAGCTTTGCGGAGAAATCTGAAGATGGAAGGAAGGAGTAACTTGCTGGGTTTGGGAGAGTCCTGGGGCTACAGGCTTCCAGCCTCAGTTCCACCACTGACCAGCTGTGCAAACTTGGTCAAGTCACTGAAACTCTCTGGGCCTTAACCCCATCACCGGTGCAGTAGAGGAGTTGGATAGATAGCTTTACAGGTTCCTTCTAGTTCTAAAGTTCTGTAATCCCAAGTGAAGCAGATTTAAGCCTATACTTTCATTAAGCGTTCCGGTGGGTCTCATCAAACCTTTCTCTTCCATAGCCTTTCCTTTTGATGTAGGAGATTTGGGTTACTGACAAGGACTAAGTGAAAAGCTTTTTCAAAAGGTGGAAAAATTTAAACACCACCTTCATTGTAAATATACATTATTGGCTTGACAGTAGTTCCTTGACTATTACACACATAACTTTTGTAAACTCACAGTGTGCCCTCCAGCTAGTTCACGATTGGGTAAGGTATTCGAGAATATCGTAAAGGGGACAACGAATAATGGCTTCAGGAGTGTCACAGGGAGGAAATACACTGTAAGTTGTGTGCGTGTGATGAATCAGGCATAAACTATGGATTTTGAGTTAAATAGGTGTAAAGAAAGACAGAAGGGGATGTGAACATGGGCAAGGATATATGGCGGTTTCCTCCTGGGGCATCCAGAACTAGGTTTGATTGTTTGAGTGGGATTTTTTTCAGTGCTACTATTTGTCTGACTGGGGGCCCTCAGCCTTATCTCCCTCCTTCCCTTCCTCCCCAGCACTGCCTAGCTTGCCACCTCCATTCTCCCTGAGAGACAAGTAGTATTTAGGTTTTGAAAATCAGCGTTGAGAACAAATTCCCCAAGCAGGTGTCAGTGGGAGCTATTTGAGCAAAATAGCAGAGACTGTTCTTAATTGCACATTCTAGACACTGTTGGGGGGGGGGGGGGGGGAAATGTGTTCCATTTAGCACGTATTAGGTAAACTGAAGCATGTTAAATACAGGCTGAATATAATCTCAAAAGGCCGGAAAAGTGACCTGTAAGCCTTCGGTTGTACAGACATTGCCTCGTGAGAGTAGATCCTGAGATCTGAATCATGTCTGGGGAGGAAAGTACACGTGTAAGGGCACCCTTCCCATCTGGAGAGACATGGGGTCGACCTTGGCTCCAGACAGCACTGTGTCTGAGAGCTCATCATTATTCACTGTAGATAAAGATCTCTGACTTTTCCCTCTTTTTTTTCACATGAAGTTACACAGTGACCTCATTCTAAGCCCAGAGACCCACAGCAGATTAGTAAACTCACTCTGTAGCCAGATCTGCCCCAATCCATTTTCTTTTTCCTTTTCCAAGTATCCAGTTTTGCAGACTGTCTTCATCCTATTGGCCTGGAGTTGGTGTGTGTTCATTCTCATGGACTCTGGGTTATAGCTGTATCACACTTCTGAGATGTGACTCTTCAGATGGGAACATATCCAAGGAAGATAGAGATACCCCTCTCTGACTTAAACTGCTTGCAAATTCCAGGACAACATCTGCCTATTTATCCTTTGTAAGGGATAAATCACATCTTCTGCAAATGCAAGTGTTCTCATCATTACCAGCTGAGACAGGAAGAGGGGAGGGGTAACTCGTTCCCTGCATGCCTATTATAGGGTAATGTCTTTGACAGACTTCTTGAGTACCATAGTGAGTAGGTATCACAGAAATAAAAAGACCAAATTAGGTGTGGGAGGAACTACATCTAAGCAGAATGGCTTTCAAAGATCTTGCCTTCTGCGGTCCTTGCAAGCATTCATCCTCTTTGCGTCACTGGAGAATATAACTCTTCCCGCATATCAGGCCAAGCACGTGGGGGTCTACCAGCCTTCCTGGGTTTTGAGTTGTCTGCTTCATGGTTAGGCCAGTGGGAGAAGCCACGCATGTGAATTCACCAAGCCTGCAGGTACATCTAATATCCTGCACTGGACACATCCCACCGCTCAATAATGCTCAGGGCTTTCTGTTGTTTTTCTCATCCAGGTCTTTGGAAACATAAAATTAGATGAGGAGAGTCACATCAACCGGCACAACAACTTCCGGAGTTTCTTTGGGTCCCTCATGCTACTCTTCAGGTACCTGGATCCGTAACTGTGGTGGCTGGAGCTCTCCTGCGAGAGAGAAACAGTCGGCCTGCCTCTTCCGCCCGTTCCCCTTTGTCTCTGCTCACAGGATAGACAGTGAGATGAGGGCGGAAGCAGGGGCAGCATGTCCGAAAAACTGCTCCGATGACTTGACTTTAGAACGTTTCCTCCACATCTTTGACTCAGTAGTCAATTTGCAAAATGCAGTTTCAGCACATCCTCCAGGGCTTTGAGAAGGGGAAGGTGAGGGTGGATTGCAGGCCAGATTCCATTTAAGGGCTGAAACCACGGATGACCAGGTTTACGTGGGGTCTTAGAGAGTCCCACTGCCCTCTCTACCACTGTCAACAGAAGATGGAGAGGCAGTGGGTGAGGTGGCAGAGCCCAGGAGAGACCTCACTGGTACTCTCCATCGCACTCGAAGGAGGCTGAGCATAAGAGGAACCTAGATGAGTGAGTCGGGAAGAGTGCTGAGGAGAGGTTAGGACACGCAGACCTGCTGCTACTAACCGAGTTGTCTTTTGGGCTCAGGAGTGCCACGGGTGAGGCCTGGCAGGAGATAATGCTGTCGTGCCTCGGGGAGAAGGGCTGTGAGCCTGACACCACCGCACCCTCAGGGCAGAGCGAGAGCGAGCGCTGTGGCACCGACCTGGCCTACGTGTACTTCGTCTCTTTCATCTTCTTCTGTTCCTTCTTGGTGAGCAGCAGTGTGCTCTTGGCTTGAGATGTGGCCCAGTCCCCCCCTCTGATAAACAGACGAGAGGTTTCCTTCGGTGTACGTTCCGCCACGAACCCCAGCCCATGATGAGAACTAGGCCTCCTCACGGAGGCTCTTGGAGGCCAGGGTGGGTGACTTTCCATGGCTGAGAGATGTCTCTGCTGCTTCTAGGCGAGGACTGTGTGAGAAGAGCTAATTAGGGGAGTAGGTAGTGTTCCGTGAATAGAGTATTGAGTATCACGTTGAATCAGTTGTGACCCAGAGTGAATCTTTCTCTTCTGTATCTCTGGTATTTTATCTCACAAGCAGGGCTCAGAGTCTTTTCTCTCTCCTTTGGAGACCTTTGAACTGTTTGAGAAAACGTACTCTGAAACTGTAAGGGGATAGCATTAATCAGAGTAGGATGATGACAATATACAATGTGGTAGATGCGGTTCTCTCTCATGTCGCTACATTTGGTGACAGTTGGCCAGCTTGATAGACATGAAAGGATATGACTGCTTTAGGCATTAGTAAATATTGAGTAATATACGTGCCACACGCCCACCTATAAAATAGTGAGAAGCCCTAGGTGCCTTCTTAATTCTTTCTTTGGGAGAAAACATGACTTAGCACAGCAGCATCCAGAAATCTCTACCCTGCACAATCACACAAGCGGTGATAAAGAGAAGAATGGGCGAGGTGCTACCAGATCACTGGAAGGGTCAGTC
This sequence comes from Aethalodelphis obliquidens, assembly GCF_003676395.1. NCBI lineage: Eukaryota > Metazoa > Chordata > Mammalia > Artiodactyla > Delphinidae > Aethalodelphis > Aethalodelphis obliquidens. Next base: position 16,568,798 of record NW_020837992.1, on the reverse strand, counting down.
TGGCGTTTCTGGCCACCCTGACGTCCCTGGGCTCGGCTTCACTGCTGATGCCACCGGCTACACAAAAAATCTAAAACGAAAGCAATGCCACTTAAAAGTGGTCAGCTTCATGGCTGGGAATCCCAGAGCGAATTGTTTGGTGTCCAGGAATTTCTACCTCTTTAAAGTGATCCCAAGGGGACTTGCCATGTGTCCAGCTGTCGGGTGTGGGGAAGTGGCTAACACACAGACTGGTAAGGGTGGTGGGCAGGCCGATGTAGCAGGGGTTGAACTGACCGGAGACTTGGGGAGCCCACACTGGCGTTGTTGCTGTTCTAGCCTTGGCCAAGGCACCTTCCCATTTGTGGCTTCTGTAAAATGGGAAGAAAAAGTACTTGCTGATAAGAGTATTATTGGTATAGTGAGCTGATACATGTGTTCCTTCTCGTGGATGTGAAAGGTTTTTTGATGAAAAAAGAACAGAAAATATTATCTTATTTAGAAATAGGGATGTATAATCTATAATGAAAATAACCAAGGAAATTTAGAATGATGATATAAATTGGAGTTTTTTGTTTATTCATTCCTGTATTCAGCACTTTCATCACATTTTTATTGAGTGGCCATTAAAAGGTTCACACGGAGCTAGACACTGAGGTGAAGCCGTCAGTGAGTTTCAGTGCATCCGTCACCTAGAACTGAAAGGTGAAACTCATACAGGAGTATCAGTGCTTATCATAGGGGGAAGTGGAGCATATAGAAGGCCATGCAGACATCTCCATTTTATCCTTCATCATTTAAGTGTTTAATAAATATTTCAAAAGAAACCAAAGATATAACTGGAAAATTAATTAGTGACCATAAAGGTACTTTTAGAATTTTGAGATAGAGGCTACTGCATAATTCACATTAATGTTATTTTTATAGAGGCTATATTCAGTATGAGATGATCTGCTTTCAAATCTCAGCCCGACACTGACTCTGTGACCTTGGGCAAGTCACACAGCTTCTCAACTCAAGCCAACCACTCTAGAAAGATTTACCGGTGCGTTGGGATGTGCCCAGCTATGTGCTTGGAGCTAAAGAACACAGATGTGTCTAGGAAGCACTTGTGTCCTTGAAAGGCTGGTGGTAATTAAACCTGCTTCACGAAAGGTTAGAGCAAGCATTAAACGTCTGGTAGGTGTGAATACGCACACAACACTATAGAAGACTATGCAAACGTAAAGCAATAATAATACAAATAGTTTTTGTTAACATTAATAATAATTAGGATGCAGCCAGCAGTCTCTGTTGCAGAGAAGACTCCCAGCAACTCCATCCTGCAGGCTTTGTCTTTATCCTGTGTATCCTGTCTGCATACCTGGCACCTCCACCCACCCAGCCACTTAACCTGGGAATCAGCAACAGAGGCTCCTGTTCGCTCACCTCCACAGCCAATTCATCTCTGTCAGGCAAGGTTCTTTCACTTGCAAGTGGCAGAAAGTCCAGCTGCATCCGACCTAAGCAAAAAGGGATTTCATCGGCTCATATAAATGAAGGGTCTGGCAGGACAGGCTTAAGCAAGCTTGATCTGGGGCTCAGATGACATCCCCAGGCCCAGGTTTCCTTCTTTATTGTCAGATCTCTTCTCCAGGCTTCTGCATGTGAGCTCTTTTCTCCAACAACTCCAGTCCTTGGCTCCAAGATGGCTGTAGCAGCAGCTGTATACCTCACTCCCCACGTATTCAAGGCCAGCAAGGAAGAACAAGTCTCTTGCTCAGAAGATTCAATGCCATTTTCTTGGCCTTGATTGGCTTACCAGTCACTGTAGCCCAGGGAGATGGGATTCAATGGCTGGTTGAGGCCTGGGTCATGGTGGTGCCCCACTAAACCATATTAACTGGGAATAGGTAAGGGGTGTGTCCCCAGGAGACCGGAAGTACAGTATATGGGTGCTGGATGGCCAAGAAACAACAAAGAAGTGCTGTTCACTGTGGTCGAGGCCCGTTGAGTCCACCTCCTTAAACTCTCTATCCAGGCTGCTGTCTGGCACTGGCTTAGTTCAAGAGCATCGCAAAACTCCCCCTGGTCTCCCGCTCACCTTCCACACCTTCCACATTGCGACCAAGTGTTCTTTCTGAATGCACATAGCCCTTGGTCTCTCTCCTAGTTTAAACCCCTTTAGGGGTTCCTGTTGCTTCCTGTTGCTGGATAAGATTATATAGAGCTCCACTAGCTATAGCCCACAAGCCAAATCCAGTTTCCCACTTGTTTTTCTATGGCCCATGAGCTAGGAATGATTTTTACATTTTTCAATAGTTGAGAAAAAAAATCAAAAGATGAATAATATTTCATGACATGAAAATTATATGAAATTCGAACCCATACTCCTTTTTGTCCCTGCTGTACATGCTTCTTTCATGGCTCTTAAAAAAATCTGTAACATTTGTATGTTTCCAACACATCACAGTCTCTGGTAAATACTAAATGTCTTTAAGAATATTCAAGTAACAACATCTAGTGAACGCCTGCTATGCCTTAAGCAACGTGCTAGTTATGGAAATGTATCTCGGACCAGACCTTTCTTAACTCCCACCACCAGCACCTGGAGCTCTGTCTGGAACATAGTAGGTGCACAATAAATGTTGTTGAACAAATAAGTGGGAGAACAGGGTCTTGGAAGCATTTAAGAGCCGCGAACAGCTTCAAGTTGTCGCACAGTGAGCCCTTCATCCGCTATAAGGCATCCCACCAGTTCTCTCACTGGCCGCTTTGGGGAGCAGGGGTTGGGGAGGGAGGCTGGCAGGGAGGCTTGGTGTCGGGCCTTGACTTCCTCTAGCCTTTGAGAACGTGTTGCTGCTGCTGCACTAATAATTAAAGAAATTTAATAGATAACAAAAGCGACTGAGGAGTACTTTGCAGATATAAAGTGGCAGAGGAAAGTGAAATCATAATGCACGCAGAAAGACGTGTAGTTCAGTCGTGAAAATGCTGCGTTGCCTTCGGCAGGATCAACGGTGCTTTGGTTAGGAGCCTCAGCCTCACACACTTCTGAATTCTTTATTTGCCTTGAAGCCTGTTTTTCTGCTTTGGGTTTCTCCTAACTCCTCTTCCACCCCTTGCCCTCCAGATGCTCAACCTGTTCGTGGCCGTCATCATGGACAACTTTGAGTACCTGACTCGGGATTCATCCATCCTGGGGCCTCACCACCTGGACGAGTTTGTCCGTGTCTGGGCAGAGTATGACAGAGCCGCATGGTGCGTAGGCCTCTCGGCGCCCCCCGTGAGGCCCATATCAAGGGCCTCTGGAGTTCTCAAGGAAGAGGTTGGAATTGGAGACACCCATGCTTGCTTGTTAGAGAAGGAGAGGAGATTCCTCTTGGTTGTGGCCTGTGGAAGAGGCCAGGTCCTCAGACTGGCTCTGGGATCGAGCCAGTTATGGACCACTTAGCTTCTTTATCTTCCTTTCCCCTCTCTTTCCTTCTGTGACAGGCTTTTCCCTTTCTTTGCCTATCTCAGTACACAGTCTGCACCTCAGAGTGTTTGAGTCAGTCGCTAGAGGAGCTTCCAAAATGGTTAGTGGACCCCTCTGAGTCACCAGGGGGGTTGACAAGTGTTTTGGGGGCCAGCTGGACATCTGGCCACCATGGTCAGTGACATTCGTCTTTTCTCTATCTCATCCCTCTCAAAAGGTAGTTTCAGATAACTCTGAAATTATATAAAAAAGCGAGCAAGTTATTCTTCTAACTGATTGCTTAAATACTTGTGGATTTTTATTGCATGGAACTGAGTTAAATGGCAGGAATTTGCGGAGATGACCTCCCTAGGTCTTTTTCACTTTTCAATAGTTCTCAAGTGATATTGTGCCTTCTGGGCTTTAAAGCAGAGGCTGGCAAACTATAACCCATGGGCTAAATGTGGCTCACTGTCTATTTTTGCAAATAAAGTTTGGTGGGGTTTTTTTGGTTTTTTTTTTTTTTTTTTTTTTTTTTTTTTGTGGTACTCAGGCCTCTCACTGTTGTGGCCTCTCCCGTTGCGGAGCACAGGCTCCAGACGCGCAGGCTCAGGGGCCATGGCTCACGGGCCCAGCTGCTCCGCGGCATGTGGGATCTTCCCGGACCGGGGCACGAACCCGTGTCCCCTGCCTTGGCAGGCGGACTCTCAACCACTGCGCCACCAGGGAAGCCCTGCAAATAAAGTTTTATTGGAGCACAGCCATGCTCATTTATGTACTGTCTGTGGCTGCTTTCACACTACAAGGCAGAGCTGCATATTGTGACAAAGACAGCATGGCCCTCAAACTCAAAAATATGTATTATCTGACCCTTTACTTAAAAAGTTTGCTAATCCCTGATTTAGAGTTCAAAGGCAGCCTTTTGGTCCTCACAGTTGAAGACAGGGTAAGAGTGCTGTGAGCACTCACTCCATGGGAAGTTTTCTGTCCCAAGTCATCTTAGTTTTTTATCTCGCCAATCTATCCATTCTGGTCCCCCTCTGAAAATACTACAAGAAATTCCATCCTTCATGGGAATGGACCACGTTGCTTCCACCTGGAACTACTTCATAATCTAAGACTCTTCCCAAATCTGTCCTCCTATGAGGCTTGTTGAACTTGGGTCCCTGCTTTAGATGTTGAAAGAGTGAATCAGAATTCCTCTTCCCCTCAGTCATTATTAATGACTTAGCACAGAGTTCTCTAAATCCATTCCTGTTACAATGGCTGAGCAATGGCTTGTACTTTCTGGGCCTTCTTTCTAGTAGGATAGGCTGCTTTAGAATGCAGTGGGCACTGTGTTACAGGGGAATGCAGCCAGGCCTGTATCTTGTCAGCTCTGTGGCCTTGGATAAGTCATTCAACCACTCTGAGCTTCCACATTTGTTGTATAATAGTGGTAATGATCCTGCCTACCTTGAAGGCTGGTTGTGAAGAATATATTAAATCATGTATTAACTGTTGTTATAATTAATTACCATATGGGAAAGAAAATATGAAAAACTGGTGTCTGTAAAGCTGGATGGCCATGGGATCGGGAGACCAAGAAGGGACCTCTTCACTCACCTGAGAGAGGAGAAAGCAGCTGCTAGCAAAGGAGTCCCTGGCTCACCTAGCCTCACTCAGGTGCCCTTGGCTCTCGGAAACCCCAGCTTCTTGGGGTTCACATTATTTTGGGACCCAGGTGCCTTGGGCATTAAACATGCTGCTCCCCAGTTCTTCCATCTGCTGGGAAGAACAATTCCACGAGAACTAATCATGAGACTCAGACGCATGAGCTGTGAAAGAGCAAAAAGACCAAAGAGAACCTCTGTGTCTACTTTGAAATTCACAGCGTAACTTGTCCTGGTTTTAGTTTTACTGGCCTTCTCTACGAGATGAGAGGGGAAACTAACCAAGGTAAAGTAAGCCAATGTCTTCAAAAAGGAGACAGACAGGTTGCAGAGCACATCAGCCTGTAGACAGCAGGACCAACGCACCCACGTCCCATCCACAATGAGAAAGAAAAGAACATGTGGTAAAATGAACCTCCCCTTAAGAGTCAAGAGACCTGGAAGTACGGCTGAGCTGCTGTTTGGAAGAAGAGGAGGAATCAACAGCAAAATCAAGAAAAGATTAGGAAGAGTGACACTGGGGCAAAGTTGTAGTCTCGACATCACTGGCGAGGATTGGATGCTTGGAGGTGGAGAATGCGTGCTTGTCATTTCCGGTGGAAGCCCTGGTCTGTACCAGGATGCGTCCAGACCCTCAGATCCCTGGCCGTTGCTGACTTGTTCTGGCCCCTGAGGGAGCAGATGCTTTAGCCACTGAAAATGAATCAACTGTTGAGTCTGTCCTTTACACAGGAAATCAGAATTCTCTAGCAGGCTCTGTGAAAGGGGAGTGATAAGATAGGTCACAGTGTTCCTGGAATTCTGACTGGATCTGACCAAGCTGCCTATGGGCTGGGTTGCAGGAGCAGGACTGGCGGGAGAGCATTTCGGCTCCCTTGCAGGCTGCTTTCTGAGCACAGATCCGGGCAGGCTCCAGCCAAATTGAGAAGAGTTTGCCCAAGCAGAACTCGGGGAAAAATCTGCCACAAAGAGAAGCAAAGCCCTTTGCAAATTCCCTCATGCCAACTGTGCTCCTTGCTAATTAGCCTAATGGGAAATTTCTTTCTCGCACTCTGTAGAAGGAGGCTGACTTTCCCACTGCCCTGACAAGTGGGTCTGACTGTGATCAGTGTCTGTGTAAGCAAAGGGTTCTGCTGTCTGCTTCACGGCAGCCTGGTGTCTGCTCTTGGTGGCAGTCAGAGGTATTTGTGAATTGGTGGGCTTTGTTCTTAGAGGCCTAGCTGGACCCAGGCTCCACTTTCTGCATCTGGTCAGGTATAGGCCCAACAGATATCTCTGGGTGCTCGTGGCCACTAGGCATTGAATGAGCTCTGATTCCTTAGAAAATTCGAGGCAGTGCAGTTTGCAGTGACGGTTCTCTGATACTTACCTCGCTGTTTGCAAGGTGGTGGTTCTCTGATGCTTTTCGTCCTCAGTCTCTCCTAATCTGGCTTTGCTGGGCCCAAGGAAAGCAGCTGCCCTTCCTCCTCCAGCCATCCCCTTCGTGGCTAGGCTGTCGTTTCTCTCCTACCCTTCTCTGAGTGTCCTATTAACCCACCTGTGCTTCCTTTACAGCGGCAGGATCCCGTATAAGGATATGTACAAATTAGTGCGGGTGATCTCGCCACCTCTGGGCCTGGGAGAGAACTGCCCCTACAGGGTGGCTTGCAAGGTTTGCCTCCGGTCCCCAGCTGTGACCATGACCATGACCGTGACCGGCGGCGGGGTGCAGCCTCCAACCCCCTTCCTCTCCGTTCTGCTCCACCACCACTGCGCCACATGAGGGAACCTTCATGTTGCTTTCCTTTGAGTTTAAAGAGGTCCAAACCCTCCCAGAACCAGCAGCTGTTACACAAGGAAGAAGGGAACGTTTTGGGGGGACGGCGGATAAAAAAAGAGTTAAGGACTTAATAACGGAGGCTGCTTTGACCTCTGTTTTCTTCACATGCACACACTCATTCATGCACGTATAACACACACATTCTCCTCTCTCTCTTTCTCACTCCACCTTAATCTGTGGATTTAACCAGAGGGACCTCTCCCTCCTCCAGAGAATGCAGAAATCTTTTGAATCCAGCAAGGAGTTCTGGTTTCTTTTCCCTGGAGACAGAGAGCCTCCTTTTAGCAAACTAGTAGCATCATCCCATATACGGTGTAGAGAAGTGTGATTCTAGCCATGCCTACCTCTGCCCAGCTCTGGGTAGTTCGGCCACAAGCAATTATAAAAGCTATAGGACAAAAGGGAGGTGAGAAATCATAAAAAAAAAATGAGGGCAGGAGGGGAGGATAAGTCAAGAAGGCAAAGAGGATAGAGTCGGTGGGAGAATTTAATAGCTCAGAGGGTCTGGGAAGGTCCCAGCAGAGGACGAGGGCTCGGAGCAGGTTTCTTGCCTGAGGGTCCTGCCGTGTATTGTTGGAGGCACCGAGAGCTCTGTTGTAACTGCCGAGTCACTGTTTGTTTGTGAGACCAAGGACGTTGTTCAGGGGCGCACAGGACCTCCCTCTTCAACTAGCACAGTGGCTCCACCCAGTCCCTGTCCAAGGCCAAGCCCACTAGATAAGGAAGTCTCTCCTGGTGTTACAGGAGGGATGCGCGGGCTCCCGGGTGCGTAGCACAGTCTGGCAGCCGGAAGACGACTTAGGCCCAGGAAGATGCCAGGCTGGGCGATGGGAAGGAGATGGCCTGGGATGGTGACAAGTGATTCCCATACTCAGGAGGCCGAACAGCTGCCTCTGCAGAGACTCTTTAAACTCCACCCTGGTGAAACCTGCAGCCGCATGTGGGAGAGCCGGGGAGGGCAGCATGGCATGCGAGATGCTCTTCCTCCTCCTGGTTTTGTTTCTTCTGTCCCCAGCATGCCGTCGCCCCCGGGGCATGCCGGGGCACAAAGAGCACTCTTGCCACCAGAGCCAGGTGGAAGCAACGGGCCGACTCTGCCCAGCAGCCGTAGCGCAGCACTTCCAGCGCGAGCCGCCGTCTCCTGCTGCACTCACACCACAGAGGGGGATACACGATGCTCCGCCTGCGGGTTCAGAGCAGGAGAAAGGCCTGACTTCCAGGCCAGCACCCCCGTCCCCAGCCGGGGCCAGAAATCCTAACCCACGGCTGGAACACCGTCTATCTGGTTTATACCACTCTCACACAGCCCTGGGAATTGAAGACAAGCTTGTGTTGGATGGGGGATGGATGAGTTGAACAGAGAGGTAGGGTGATGCTCATCCTGGAGGAGAAAACCGGTCCCTGTGACAGCCGCGCAGAGAGACCAAAGGTTGCCGCCACGTTCCCGGGTCTGTGTTGGGTGTGCTATAAACCCGCACCAGGATGGAGACACGTGTACGACTTGCCTTGATTAACGGGTTTCCTGTTCTTTTCCTGTCTGTCCATTTTGTTTCGTTTTTCTTCTCCTGTTTTCTGTACTCTTTTGTTTGTTTGTTTTGGCTCCCCGGGAATGCCTGTTCTCCTCTCCTCCCTGTCTGCATCCTTTCCCTGCCACCCTCCCTGCCCTGCCACCCTGCCCCCATCCCCACTTACCACCCCGCCATGAGCAGTGGCCGCATCCATTACACTGAGATGTATGAAATGCTGACTCTCATGTCACCACCGCTAGGCCTCGGCAAGAGATGTCCCTCCAAGGTGGCATATAAGGTAGACCACCTCTTCCTTTGTTCTGGGCTAGTGACCAGCAGGAAATGGGCGCCAGCTGTGGGGAGGTCAGACGTGGGGAGGAAGCCGGGCTGGGGAGGGAGAGGAGGGAACCAAGGAAAAAAGGAATGATGAGATGAAAAGGTCATGACGCTTCACAGAAGGGGTGAAGTCCTGAATCGATACGCAAGGTGGTGTGTAAGACTATTCGCCGTGGGTTTTTTTTTTTAATGTTATTCTGTTTCTACAAGTGTGTGGCTTCTTGTGAGTGGGTTACTAGAAAGGAAGTGTTAAGTAGCATGTTTCCTTCTAGAGGAGGCAGAGTGGTGGGCTGTGGAATAGCATATATGGGCAAGAAGAAAGCCTGCAGCAAGACAGCTATCAGAGCTTATTAAAAAAAAACTTCAATCAGATAAGCTAAGGAAATAATGCAGAAATTCCTCTAAACATGGTTCAAGAAGAAATTTTTAGGAGAGAGGAAAACTCTTAACAAATTTCTTCCTCCATGACGTAGGGAGGAACGATGGCATGGTTCCTTCTAGGTACGAAAAGAAAGAGGAACGGCAACCTCCATCCCATGATACGTGATGAAGGATGCAGCTCCCTTCCCCATTAGCCCAGCTACCCGTTTTTCCTGGCAGTTCAAAGGAAAGGGTGATGATGGACACAAGTTGCATTCAGCATTAGATTTGCCTTCTTGGCATGACTATGGGTGGACTCCCCTCGGCTTGCTTAGGACAGCATTGTGCCTTGGGAGTCAACTGCCATTGGGGTGTTCAAGAGCCTTGGGGCCTGAACTTTTTCTCCACAATGGATAATAGTTACTGCTAATTCCCCATTGCTGTTTAGACTGACCCAGAACTCTGGAGCTCTTTCGTTCACCTAGGAATACACCCTAGCAATGTCGCCACTTCTCTAGAAGCCTACAGAAGTGGGAGAGAGATGGAAGTCAGATACAAACAAGAAACTGGCCTTACACTCTAAGACACCGTGTTTGCGGCATCACGTTAAGCAAGATGTTCCAATGGAGTTTTAGAAACCCTGTCTTGGGAAGAAACACTTGCCTTCCTGCTAGGCTGGTGGTTCTGTTGGAGGACCTTCTCCTGCTGCTACCTCCAAGTTGAAAGCTCCAGAGAGCATCTCATTGGAATGGGGGGGGCCATTAGGGACCCTTGTCCACCCCACTACATGGCTCCTCCTTTGAAGCTTAGGGGCTGGCATCCTTTTTGCTCACGATTCCACATCTAACGGTACCGGGTGGTGGAATGTGGCCCTAAGTTCTTTGAATTTCTGGGGTGAAGCTCAGTGGGAGAAGGGATGTGGGGATTGGAGGAAAAGTTAAAGAATTCCAAAAGCAAGATACTCTCTGGAAAGTGGATTTGGCCATTTCAGTTTGATCCCCCTTCCTTTGGGTGAGGGGAACAAGGCCTGCCCACTCTGCTCCTGCCTTGATCACCCTTCTCTTCTCTGCTCTCCCCAGCCCTCTTCCCCTAGACCTTGTTTGCACTCTCCCACTTTTCCATTCTGCTCCACTTCATCTTTTGGATAAGCTGGACTTCTGCATGTTCAACCATGTGCTGGCAAATTTCATCTTTTAAAGACTCAAAAAGGGGGCATCAGGATGCATCTTTCAAGTCAGATAAGCAAAGCACAATCTCCCCCATGTGAGTTTTGGGGGGTATTCATGGGACAAGTGGAATTGTAGAGCAGCCCTGAAACAGGGAATGGAGTCACCTCACAGAGCTGACTCCTTCCCCTGAGCCACTGCTTCTAGGAATCCCTATTAAAGACATTCTTAGGACTGTGGAGGAGTCCTACAGAATGATTAGTCCCTCTTCCCTTGGAATTCGGCATCATTCCCTAGAAATAAACAAAGCAAAACAAAACAGCAGCCAATGAGCCTTAAGTGAGAAGCCGGGAGAGGGCAGGACTGGGACAGGAGACGGGGGTATCCTTGCCCTTCTTTTTTGTCTCTGCATTTGACCTCTGCACTTTTCCTCCCTTCTCACCAAGGTTTCTCTCGATATATTTTTTTCCTCCTGCTGTTTCTTTTCTCTCTTTCACACAGAGGTTAGTCCTGATGAATATGCCAGTGGCTGAGGACATGACTGTCCACTTCACTTCCACGCTTATGGCTCTGATCCGGACAGCTCTGGACATTAAAATCGCCAAAGGTCAGTAAGCTTAGGGGGGGAAAAGATTCTGAAACAACTCACGCAGGGTGGCGCAGGATGGAAATGTTTGACCTTTCATCCCTCTGATGAGGCAGTGACCTGGAGATCAAATAGTAGGGTCCCTGTTTCACCTCTGAGCTACAGTAACTATTATATTTGCCCTTTCTTCTTGGTGAAATGAACGGTTTGATAATCACTAAGCCTCCTTTTGGCTTCAACACTATGTGATCTTTGGTGTCTGGCACAAAGTAGGCATTTTAGAAATATCTGTTGATTGAACAAATGAGTTTTGATTCAGTTCTTTTTTTTCTTTTCTTTTTTTCCCCCTTATGTGGTGCCTTTAACAACTTGGAAGGCTTCTGTGGCAGGTGCTATCATGGCAGTATTTTGTTCCTTTTGATTTCTAATTCAGTGGTTTAGGAAAGAAAGGGTTTACTACTTGCAGATGGGCCTCCAGCTTCCTGCTCTTGCCTGACCCAAATCCTTTTTAAAATCAGGTCACTCGGGCTTCTCTGGTGGCGCAGTGGTTGGGAGTCCACCTGCCGATGCAGGGGACACGGGTTCGTGCCCTGGTCTGGGAAGATCCCACATGCCGCAGAGCCGCTGGGCCCGTGAGCCATGGCCGCTGAGCCTGCGCGTCCGGAGCCTGTGCTCCGCAACGGGAGAGGCCACAGCAGTGAGAGGCCCGCGTACCGCGAAAAAAAAAAAAAAAAAAATCAGGTCACTCAGACTCTGGAGTCAGATCGCTGGAAGAACTGACACACGTATAAAGGCAGAGGAGGCTGGCTCGTGGCTCTCTGCATTCCCCCTTCTGATATACTGAGCAGCTGGGAGCCTCTGTGAATCAATGAGGAGGCTGATCTTGGTCCCAGGGCCTCGGCTCTCTGTGACAGGATATCCCTGAGTCACTGAAAACGGAGCCAAAATGTGTTCTGCTTCTTCAGCAGAAAGACCCAGTATTGCAAGGTCCACTGTCGCTAAGTACCAAGATCCCCTCTGAGAATATGACGTGCCATGCTGACTCAGCTCCTGCCCCACCTCCTCCCTCCGTCCTTGTTATTTCTGTGTCTGTTCTGTTTTCGCTATTAATAAATGTATCTTGCCCTAGGTGGTGCGGACAGGCAGCAGCTAGACTCAGAGCTACAGAAGGAGACCCTGGCCATCTGGCCTCACCTGTCCCAGAAGATGTTAGATCTGCTTGTGCCCATGCCCAAAGGTGTGGGGTCTCCTCCAGGGTATCCTTGTCACTGTGGGCCCAGCACGCCAAGACCACACCCTTGGGGGGAACACAGAATGATCGAGGAGATAAGGGAAGGGTGCTCTTTTATTCTTAGGAAACAAAAATCCCTCACTTCTCAAGTTCCTTTTGTCATTAATTGAAAACAGTTTCTTTGTTTTTTTTTTACTGAAGTATAGTTGATTTACAGTTGTGTTAATTTCTGCTATATAGCAAAGTGATTATATACATAATTAATTATATACATAAATATATTCTTTTTTATATTCTTTTCCATTATGGTTTATCCCAGGATATTGAATATAGTTCCCTGTGCTATACTAACCTTGTTGTTTATCCATCCTATATGTAATAGTTGGCATCTACTAACCCCAAACTCCCAATCCTTCCCTCCCCCACCCTCCCTCCCTTAGCAACCACAAGTCTGTTCTTTATGTCTGCGAGTCTGTTCTTTATGTCCGTGAGTCTGTTTCCATTTCGTGCCATATTTTAGAGTCCACATATAAGTGACATCATATGTTATTTGTCTCTTTCTGACTTAGTATGATAATCTCTAGTTGCATCCTTGTTGCTGCAAATGGCATTATTTTGTTCTTTTTTATGGCTGAGTAGTATTCCACTGTATATATGTACCACAGCTTCTTTATCTGTTCATCTGTTGATGGACATTTAGGTTGCTGCCGTGTCTTGGCTATTGTGAATAGTGCTGCTGTGAGCACTGAGGTGTGTGTATCTTTCTGAATTCCAGTTTTGTCTGGATATATGCCCAGGAGTAGGATTGCTGGATCACATGGTAGTTCTAGTTTCAGTTTTCTGAGGAACCTCCACACTGGAGAACAGTTTCTTAAGATAGGTCACTGCGGTTGTGGATGAAACTTCTTGGCTACATAGCTCTGTCCTTCCACATAACACAGTTCAGCAAACCTTCAAGCCGTTGGGGAAAAGGTGGTGTTACTAAGAGATGGAAACCTAGACCATTCTGGGGGTGGGGAGGTGCTTACTAACGTGCTGCACATCATTGGTAACATCACCCTCCCTGGGTGGCCGTGGAAGCTCCCTGAGGCTAGACATGGGGACCTGTTCACTCTGTAGCCTCAGTGCCTGGCACAGATGGAACCCTCAATAAATGTTGGATGGGTGGGTGGCCGAAGGGGCAAACCTGCTTCCTAGGTGTCCTCACTTTCCCCCCCGTGTCTTCTCCCTGTTCCCCTCCATGCCACACTTGTGTCTTCAGCCTCTGACCTGACTGTGGGCAAAATCTATGCAGCAATGATGATCATGGACTACTATAAACAGAGCAAGGTGAAGAAGCAGAGGCAGCAGCTGGAGGAACAGGTGAAGGTCAAGGACAGCGTGGTGGCTGGGTGGGCCCCTGAAGGGACAGGCCTGTGCATCCCTGGGGCACAGTGCCGTGCAAGTGCTTAGAAGCAGAGGTCAGGCTTTGCTTTGCAGGGTCCAGGAACCTCCCTAGGATCAAGGGATTAGAAAACCAGTGGGGCAGAGGTTCAGATAGTCAAACAGGGTATCAGTCGTATTCCTGTTTTACTCAAATGGTATTTTCCCCCCACAGTCATTTGAGTTCCTTTTTCCTCCTTTCCACTTTTAACACAGAAAAACGCACCCATGTTCCAGCGGATGGAGCCGTCATCTCTGCCTCAGGAGATCATTGCTAATGCCAAAGCCCTGCCTTATCTCCAGCAGGACCCCGTTGCAGGCCTGTGAGTATTACCAGAGGGTCCATGACTCCCCTGCTTGCATTATCACGTGTGCCATCGGGCAGACCCAGAAACTCATTGCCTAGAAGTGCCCGAGCTAATACTAACGCTGAGATGCATGGATGGTCCCCTCTCTGAGGGTGAGAAGACCACATGTTGTATCTTAAGATGGTTATTCAGCAGGGGTAATGGAAAAGCAGACTGAGCGTGTTTGGTGCCGTGGCCAGCTCCAGAGACAGGGAGCACTGTGAATGGACAAAGGAAGTAAGGGGCTGTATTAGTATCATCACTTTAGAGTGAACTCAGAGAGGTTCACTAAGTGGCCCAAAGCCATATGGCTGGTAGGAAGCTGAATTGGAATTTAAGTCAGTTATTTGCAAGCCCAGAGTCTTCCCACTACACCGTGTTATCTGTAATGAACAAAAAGAACCTTAAATCAGGCAAAACAATTTTTTGTTAATTTTCTATATTGAAAGTGGAAACAAAACCCTAATTAAGGCATGTGCCAATTCTTCCGAGTTGTAAGCCTTAGCCCCAATGTGGTCATTAGCCATAAAGGATCTAATGTAATATACATACTTCATTTTAATGCTTTCTTTCTCTCATCACAAGTGATGTACCCAAATGGTCCCTCTACCCAGCGTAAATGGCTTGTTGTCGTTGGTTATGATTAGTGACTTTTTTCCAGTCTAGCTCTCGTGGAACCAGTAAATCACTAAATATCACAACTTCAGTAATTGTCAGAGGAGTGAAATCCCAGGCTTAGGAATTGAGCCCTCAGTCAGAATACCATTTGCAATCTCTCACGCCATAAATTTCTTTCTGCCTGCGGTGTTGGAGACCTGTTTTTGAAAAGCATTGTTTTCAAAGGTCACAATCCAACGCATTTGAAAAAGAAAAAAAACGACCAAGGCCGTCGGTCGTTTTTACAAAACATGTGAGGTGTTTAAATAGCAGGTATGGATTCTCCTGTCTACAAAAAAACAAGTACATGTTTATCTTTGGTCTGTGCAGGAAGGTGGTCAAGAGGTATGATTAGAGTACTAGGGACTACCTCCTTGGAAGAGTTTACAGTGTTTTTCAAGGGTCTTTGGCTTAGAAATAGAGGACACCCTCCACCATCTAGATCTGTTTTAGCCACAATTTGCTGTACAAATTAACTCCCATCATTGGACTATTCCAGCCTCTGTCCCATATGTTTATTAATTCATTCACTCATTGATTTGACCAATATTTACTGAGAGTCGGTGTGACCCAAAAACTGGCTCAGACACTGGGGATTCAGTCCAGATAATCACACAGTCCCCATGGACACAGTTCTTAAAAAAGAAATTACAAGAGTGATAAAGGTTAAAATGTGGAAGGGTAGGCTATTGTGACTCTGTGTAAAGGAGGCAATGCACGTAGTTTGAGGATTTGAGGAAGCTTCCCTGAGGAAGTAACATTTGATTGAGACTCAAAAGCAGGTACTTCAAGAGGTGAAATAAAGTAAAGTATGGTAAGTTTAAGGAACCTAAGAACTGTCATGATGGTTGGAGCACAGAGATATCGGGGGACGTGGCAGGTGATGGATTTGGAGGGGCCAGGATGTAGGGATACAGAGGTAGTTTACAGGCAGGATACAGAAGTATTAGTGTCATCCAAGGATAATGGGTGACACGATCATCAGAGTGACATGATCAGGTTTGGGCTTTCCAGAGATCATTCTTTAATCCAGTGTGGGCTCCGTGGATTGGAGGGAAGCAGTTCGAGAGATAGAACACCATTTAGTACGTGGCTGCAATTGTGAATATTGGGAGACTGTGGCTTGGACTAACAGGATAGAAATGGGGAGAGAGAATCAGACTTGAGAGGCAATTAATACACAGAACGGATAGGATTTGGTGATTGATTGATTTGCTACATGGTGTGAGGGACAGGGAGGAATCCAAGATGACCCTCGGGTTTCTGGTTTGAGCTTCTAGGTGGATGTTGGTCCACTTCCTGAAACGGAGATGCTGGTGGAGCAGCAGGCTGGTTCTTTGGAACAACTTGTGTTTCTAGAGCCCTGAATTGTTCAAGTAGAGATTGCTTTGGAGGTAGTGTGGTGGACGTGACAGGGCTCCTCTCTCATTGAGCTTACAGCTGGTAGAAAAACAAACATGAAACAGATTGTCAGAAAAAAAACCACTTGTCATTTTTGATGATTTAATCACAGTTCTGGTGGGCGCTAGGATGGGGAAAAAATACATTATGATCTGATTGCTTGTGAGAGCGACCTCTGACGAGTTTATCAGGTAAGGTTTCCTTAAGGAAGTGACTTTTAAGAAGAATTTTGAAGGATGAATTCAAAAACGAGTTTGCAAGGGACCGGGTGTTTGAGAAGCATCCTGCACTCTGGGGAACAGCCTTTATTCAAGTCCTGAGGCAGAAAGAAGCCTGGCACCTTCAACCAACTGAGAGAGAGGCCTCTGGACTCTCTCCTAATAACAGTGAGAAGCCAGACAAGGTTTTCAAAGTAAGAGGTTACTCAGGGTTCAAATTCTTCAAGTCTATAAGGTTGTTCAGTGCTTTTAAGTGTCCTGTCTACCTATTGGGGATCCTGGAGTTACTCATTTTCTGTAGGACAAAAGGGGGCCCATTTCCTATAGAGCAGTGCTTGTTTCCCATGGTTCTCAGGCCAAGGCACACAGAAGAAGATGACTGACATTTAAGCAGTCGTTTAAACGGCAGACTGCTCTCTAGCAGTTGTAACAATTCAGCTAAAGCCCTCACTAGCAGCGAGGGGACAGGTTGGGTGAAAAGTGTGTGCTTCAGATTTTCCCCTATGATCCCAGTCTAACGGATTATTTTTCAGTAACTGGCAATCCTTGCTTAGGTCTCGGATTTTCCACTGGATTCACAGTCATTAGCAGGAGACTCTGCAGTGGCTCTCTCCGGAGCAGATGGGACACTGGCAGAGACGGTGTCCCATCTCTCCCTCCTAATTCCACACCCACTGAGGGAGCTGCTGCCGCAGTCACTGACCACGTTCCTCTTCCCGTGATCAGGAAGCTCAGTCTGCATGCTGGCTTAGGTCAAAGAGGAACTGTTACTGCACTAGTAGCAATGAGTGGCGGCAGCAGCGCCAAGTTCTCAGGAAAGATTGGCTGCCTCTTTTTTTTCCCTAACCAGCCCAGTGGATCCCATAGGCTGAGGGTGTCTTTCAGGTACCAAACCGTGGTTTAATAGCAGGCACACTGCAACAGCTCTCCATGCTTTTCATTCAGAGGCCCCTAAACACTTGGCCAACTCTGCCCCTGTCCTTTTTTACCTCATCACCATTGAAGCATCCTCCTACATAGCCATCGACCCAGACGTTGTCACCTCTTTCACCTCTTCTGAAATCGTTCCATGCAGTTCATACACCAGCAGTGTCTGATACAGAGCAGTCCTTCAATAAATGTTCATGGCATTGAATTGTTTGGTTTGGCCAGGGATGTTGGCACAATAAAACCATATTCTGAGAGTGGAGGAAATTTTTTAAAAGACCATGACTGCTTAATATTTAAACAAACTGTTCACTTTAAACTATGGCATTTTTCTGCCGAATGGAGAAACTGAGCAGAAACAGGTTTACAATCTAGCATTGGTCTTCCATATGGCTGAGTGTGACAAATGATGTCATTTGTCACAGATATGCTAGTCGCCAGCAAAATGATGAATGGTTCCAAATGCAGGTTGAAAACAGTGGTTCCTCTTTTCCAATGTTTTTTTAAAAAAATTTTCTATTCTAGGGCCAGCCACCTGTAAGTTATCAGGCTTTCAAGCCAGCCAAGGCTAAATGGTATTGCCCTTGCTGGGGAGGAAGTCTTGTCTGGGTGGGAATTGGTAATGACAACTACGTCATGACTGTTTCTCTTTCTCTTATGCACACGTTACCTCTGAACTTGGCATTGCTTTGCAGGAGTGGCCGGAGTGGATACCCTTCGATGAGTCCACTCTCCCCGCAGGAAATATTCCAGTTGGCCTGTATGGACCCAGCTGACGATGGACAATTCCAGGAACAGCAATCTCTGGTGAATGAATGAGTTACATGACCTCAAAAATACTTCCTTGGTTTCCTGATCCCTCCCCCTCTCATTTTCAAATTTTATTCCATAGCCTTGCTCCATCAGAAAAAAAACCTTTCTGATCGTCCAACCAATTACCCTGAAAGTTTCCTGCCATCTCCCCTTTCATAGCTGAGTTTCTCATGTTCTTTGACAAATGCTCCCTCTTCGGGTTTTACAACCCCAGAGGCTCCTTACCTGCTTCAGGAACTTATAATGCTTCAGGCCAAGCCCTCTTAATTTATGCCCCTGGGCATCAAATGGAGAAGCAGAAGTGACAAATGAAATCTTGCCTTTGAGAGGGAACCTTAGGATGAATCATCATAAGAATGGATGGCACCAATGGATGACAGATGGAACTTTAGATTTTGATAATACAAAGCTAAAATGGGACTCCCAGAGATGATGGACTTTACTATTAGTTCAGGAGCCATGAGGTCAAGTTCCCTCTGGAGCTTAGAATTAAAATCCAGGTGGTTATTGGTCTGGAAAGAAAAAGGGTAAAACCCAACCTTTGCAGTAGTCTATATAGACAGCTTGTATTAAGTGAGTCCCATGTCACTTTGATTCTAATTCACCTGTGTTGTTCTCTCCCCTTCATTTTTTTCCCTGACCCCTCCCCACTGTTAGTGTACCCCAGCGCCTTCCTGAATGGATGTGTGGGTGGAGTGTGGGTGTGGCCTGCTTGTGGAGGGCATGTCTGATGGAATGGGTACCCTTCAGAGGGGAAAAGGGACTAATTGGTCCAGATAGTTTTAATTCTAAAAAGGGCCTCTCGTCATTTTATGGCTTGCCTGGTGATGTGTCTGTCTGGTGAGAAAAATCTCAATCATGTGTCCTTTCTTTCACAGGGAGGCTTCATTACATCACCCTTTCCGCAGGTTTCCCGGGGCTGAGCTGTAGTGCCAGGACTTTTTGGATATATGTTCATCTCATTGTCAATACTGGTGTCTGTAATTCAATTCAGGTGTCAGCCCATGCTATACACTCACCACTGTGTACTCCTGCCCATCCTTTGGGGCTCCCTGCTCAACGTCCTGGGACATGGCCATGATTTGTGTGTGTGGGCGTGTCTTGCACCACCTCTGATACCCGTTGGCTGCAGTTGTTGTTACCACGTAGACTGCAGTGTTGTTATCACGTCTGTTTTGAGTCAGACCTCGGTGCTATAAAGAGCACATACTGCAAACACTGTAACTTCTTCAGGTGCACACATCATGTCCTTTGAAGGCAGTCCTCCCGTTCACACCAGGAACCACTCAGCCAAATGGTCATTGAGGCCAAGGGGGTGTCTCAGGCCCCCTTTCCTTTAATAGTACCCGACTCATACACCCATGTTTTTAGGTGTCATTTCCTAAATGTAAAATGCTTTTTTTCTGGTATAATCTCCAGATGTCTAAGATATTCCTAGGTCTCTTTGTTGGGTGGCCCACGTAAACATTTTTAAAGCGGCTCTACTCTTTGCGCAATGACACTAGCTGTCTATACAGAGCACGTACATTTGCCAAACTAACATTCTTTAACCAGGAAAATTAAATGATTTGGGCACGACCCTAGAGATCTCCCATCCAACCTTCTTAAAGCTCTCAAGTGCTCTCATAGTCCAATACATACGGTAACTGAGCACTTGAAACGTGACTAGTCCAAATTGAGACGTGCCATAGGTGTAAAGTACATGCCAATGTCAAAGACTTGGTACCAAAAAATGTAAAATAGCTCATTAATTTTTTATATTGATTACATGTGGCCATGAGAATATTTGGCTATATTGGGTTACATAAAATCTATTAAATTTCATGTTTCTTTTTACTTTTTAAAATGTAATTACTAGGAAATTTTAAATGACATAAGTGATTTGCATTATATTTCTATTAGACTGCACTAGTCCAAAGCATTCCTGAAAGATGGCTACCCACCCCCCATTATTGGATGGTTTCAATCATAAGAAAGCTCTTAAAATCACGCGTCTTAAGGTTTCAGAAGATAAACCTGACACCGGAAATTGCTGACTTTCCTTAAAATAGTGATTTCTATTTAATTGACAAATGGCTTCTTCAGATTACAAGCATAAACCCCATACTGTCAACTTGCAGAAGGTAAATTTCACAAAGCTATAAAATCTGAAGCATTGCTCAGTGATAACTAAGATGATACTTAACCAGAAAAGGTGATCCTTATCCCTCAATCCTAGTTAGCGCTTTCTGTTTGGGACATCTGGTATGCCACCTATGTGCACACATAGACACAAACATACATACACATACAACGGAGACCTTAGAGATGCAAGTGTCTCTTCTGAAAGCCGTTCTTCACATGGAGGAGGCAGAAGCATCCCCTGGAAGTGAGAAGCAATGGGATGGAATCAGGTCCCACAAGCTTGGCTGTGTGTTTATTTCTAGGAGCCAGAGGTTAGTGAATTAAAAAGCGTGCAGCCCTCTAACCATGGCATCTACCTTCCTCCGGACACCCAGGAGCATGCGGGATCTGGGAGGGCATCCTCTATGCCACGCCTGACTGTGGATCCCCAGGTAAAACGCAACCACCACCTACCACATGCAGTGGCATCCTGGGCTGTATTGAATTGGTGGGTTCTGAACACACATCTGATATCTTCAGGTGAGCCCTTGACCTGCCCCCACCCCTTCTCTATAAGCAAAACCTGGCTCACGGGCTTTCTCTACAGAGCCTGCTCCTCCACACCGTGTTTCCAATGAAACCCTAGCCACAACAGCCTAGCCAGCCAAAGGGCAGGCCCCCGGATGGGCTCAACATCCTCAAGACCCAACCAGCCATGCAAGAAATATTTTCCAGGATTTCCCCTGTGCATTTTTCCTCCTTTTCTCCTTTCCTGGTTCCTCTAGCGCATAGGCAGTTACGTACACACACAGCTCTGTGTCAGGACTGTCTGTCCTAACCAGTGCAGGCCACGCCTCATTTCTTTGTCTGTTTTCCTGGCTTTTTTCTGTCTGTCTGTCTTACATCAAGTTTTGACAGAGACAAGAAGTTTTTGTGGATCTGTTTTCACATCTGTGGCAAGTCAAAATGCCAGAGTTTAAGGTGGAGCTGGGGTGGGACTGATCGAGAGAGCGCAGTGCATTCTCAGGAGCTACTCATTTACAAGCTCTCCTAAGCTCTAGCGCTATAGGGTGGCGCCTTCCCTGAGGAGGGCAAAAAACAAGCGGCAAAGCCGTGCTTCTTTCGAGGTGGAGACTTTTTGACAGTTGCCCTCACTTGTTTCAAAGTGGCTCCAGGTTCACGGCAGGTCCTGGCTGAGTCTCCAGGGTAGATGGTTCTATGGGCAGCTTGCACAGGACCCTCAGCTCCTTGCTTTCCTGAGCGTGAAGAGGAGCCCTGCACCAGCCCAGTGACTAAGTTAACGTAAAGACACTTTCTGGAACAGCCTCCTCCAGCTAAGGTCTGAGCAAAAGGGATTTATGGGAGATGACAATTTGCAGTCTTCAACAATCTCAGTCCTACATCTTCCTTACTTCTAGACCATTTCAGTAATTAATCCATACCTTGTGTTCTTCTGGGGGGCTCATGTTTCCAGGTGGTGACAGACCCTAGCTCCATAAGACGTTCATTTTCCACTATTCGGGAAAAGCGTTCAAATTCCTCTTGGCTGGAGGAATTCTCCATGGAGCGAAGCAGCGAAAACACCTACAAGTCGCGTCGCCGGAGTTACCACTCCTCCCTGAGGCTGTCAGCCCACCGCCTGAACTCTGACTCAGGTGAGGGAGTCTTCACCGTTTGCCTCTTTTCTGACGAGAACTGAAAGTCACAGGAACAGAATCTAGGTAAAGATGGGGTTGCGGAGAGTGAAGGAACAATGCTCCTTAACAAAGGGGGTTTCCTGTCTGACTCACATCATGAAACAAAGCAACAAAACCCTCTCTAGTCATCACAAAGGCTGATGAGATTTCTTTCTTCCAGACCAGGGCTATAAAAATCATTAAAACAGAGTTTTCCCAAGGGCCTTCTACAAAACCACTCCACTGCCTTAGGGAAGCATTAGAGACCCCCTGGCAAGGGCGGAGCGTTACCCGCTAACTGCACTTCGACCCAGACAGTGCTACCTGGAATTCTTTTATGCATTTGAGTTTTGTTTTTTAAGGAAAAGGGTCATATTGATAGAAACAGAAAATCACTAGTCTGGTTCAAACTATTTTTACGAAGTGAAGAAACAAAGATAAAAAAGCAGTGACATGTCCCATATCATAGGGCCAGCAAGTGGCAGAGAGGGGACTAGAAGTGAAATCCATTGACTTCAGTCCTAGGGCATTACAGTAACTGTGTTTACTTTGTTCATAGCAACTTCTTAATTCCCTTCTGCTAGTGCCGTTTTCCCTCTAAAAAGTTACACACCCATGTTTAGGACGTAGAGGATTCTTGGGCCACATTGCTGGCAGAGATTCTACCTGAATTGTATCTAGCGTAAATGGAAGAAGAGAGTGATTGCATCCTTGAATTTGCAAGTCTTTCCAGTGGCAGCTTGCACACTTACCTCTTCACAAAAGGGTAATTTTCCAGTCTTTCTCTCCTTCTTCCCTTTCAGATCACCTGTTGACATGTCTGCAGAAGCCAGGGTCCTTGAGGGGCCTGGTCCCAAGCTGTAAGACTTATCTTTGTGTTCAGCGGCCAGGATGGGCAGAGTTACGATAGTTGCTTCTGTCATCTCTCATAGGCCACAAGTCCGACACCCACCGCTCAGGGGGCAGAGAGCGGGGACGATCGAAAGAGCGAAAGCATCTTCTCTCTCCCGACGTCTCCCGCTGCAACTCCGAGGAGCGAGGGACCCAGGCCGACTGGGAGTCCCCAGAACGTCATCAGTCCCGGTCTCCCAGCGAGTGCAGGTCGCAGACCTCCAACAGACCGGTGAGCATGGAGAGGAAGCTGAGCCTCTGCAGAAGACAGGGAGGGGCGGGCTGTTAACATGAGGTGCAGAATGTGGGCATCCAGCACCCACACAGACCTCAGCTTCACAGGAAACTGCATCCACTGTGCATAGAGGTTAGCTTTTTACTTAACACTTGTGTACTCAGAAATGATACGGATTTACAGAAAACCAAAGAGCCCCCCAAGAAAGACAATGGTGTCTAGGGGTCATTCCATCTTGGTTCTCAGTATCCAGAGTTACAAAGTCACAACAAATAAGTTCATAAATATCTCAGGCAGATTTCAGAGGAAAGGATGGTTTTTTAGCCAGAAAAGCTTTGACCAGTCGTGTGACCCTTAGTATTGGTTGGAATGGTGATTCCTCTCTCAACACAGGATTCAAAAGTCAGATCAATTCAACTTCATCTATCTAGCTTCCAGCCATCCCAAGAGGAAGAGCATCTCTCCTTCCGGCCAGTTGCTGAAACGTCAGCCTAGGTCTAAGATACAACTACGAGAGCTGTGTGAAAACACTCTCTGGCCCTGTTTTCCTCCTGACTACCATCCCTCACTCCCTGCCCTACCTTGCTCCAATGCTCTCGGAGTCCAGATGTGAGACCCATCGGCAGTGAGCAGTGGGCAAGAGGAAGGGCTTCCACAGCCAACTTTCAGACGCAGTTGAGAAGTTTACTTCTAGAGCAGTGGTGTCGAGTTTTAGTGCAGAACGGAGTCACCTAGGGCTTGTTCTAAGTGCACGTTTCTGGGACCTCGAGGCTTCTGCTTCAGTAGTGAGACCCGCTGTAAAGTAGAACCCAGAAGTCTGCACTTGGAAGGACCCCAGAATCTCCCAGGAGATCTTGAGCATGTGGTCCCTAGGTTACACGCACACCTTAAGCCTCAACACCGAGCTGGAGGTCCATGTACCAACCCCTGGGCTCAGAGACCCTTGGGACTGTGTCAGGCCTGAACCAGCAGATAAGTGGGGGGGGGGGGGTGTGTGTAGAAGCCAAGTTAGTCTTAGCACGCCACTGAAAACACAGATGCAAAAAGAGAAGATGAGGGAAGGTATTTGCCATGCCCTTAGATCCAATTCCCAAGAACGTTCCCCAGACAGAGCAACTCTAGAGCATTCGTTTACCTTTCACGTAGTTGTCTTTCCCAAAAGCTTCAAGTCTTTCTTTCAGCGTGCCACGTGCTAGAGAGAGTGAGCTTCCGGATCTTTGCTACTCAACGTGTTTGTTCCAAGGACCGGCAGCACCTGTGAGCTTGTTAGAAATGCAGGATCTCAGGCCCCACCCCAGACTTTCTGAGCTGCGTCTGCAGTTTAACAAGACCCCAGAGATGCATAAGGATATTGAAAGTTGACATACCCTGGTCTCCATGGTACTGGCTCCTGAGTCTCCTGTAATCTCTGCGTCCCTGAGCGGATGCGACTGGTAGCAGAGGGGACTCTGGTGGCTCTCTGTAGGAGGGGTTAGGGACCTTAACCAGGTCCCAAGTAGGAATGATGCCAAACCCAGGCTAACATGCCATGTTCTTCCTGCCGCACAGGGCACAGGGTCCCTCAGTGAAAGCTCCATTCCCTCCGTCTCCGACACCAGCACCCCAAGACGAAGTCGTCGGCAGCTCCCACCTGTCCCTCCGAAGCCTCGGCCCCTCCTATCCTACAGCTCCCTGATAAGACACACTGGGAGCATCTCCCCACCTGCTGATGGGAGCGAGGGTGGCTCCCCACTGACCTCCCAAGCTCTGGAGGGCAATGACGCCAGCCTGCCCGAGCCTTGCAACCCCCGGTACGTACAGCAGGGCCACCCCTCCTCCCCACAGCGCTACATCTCTGAGCCCTACCTGGCCCTGCACGAAGACTCCCACGCCTCGGACTGTGGCGAGGAGGAGACGCTCACCTTTGAAGCAGCTGTGGCGACCAGCCTCGGCCGGTCCAACACCATCGGCTCAGCCCCGCCCCTGCGGCACAGCTGGCAGATGCCCAATGGGCACTATCGGCGGCGGAGGCACGGGGGGCCTGGACCAGGCATGATGTGTGGAGCCGTCAGCGACCTTCTGAGCGATACGGAAGAAGACGACAAATGCTAGAGGCCGCGCCCCCCTCCGATGCATGCTCTTCTCTCAACACGGAGAAAACCAAGACCCCAATTGGGAAGCCAGTGCGGCCCGGGGGGGAGGAAGAGGGAGGAAGAAGATAGAAGGACACCGTGCATTATCAGAGAAGAGGAAGGAAAGGACAGAAGGAAAACCGGTCAAACCCACCAAATCGCTGTATTTCCCTTGGCAAGATGGGCACTGCCATAGTTCTGCCTCTTTGCTGGGGAAAGAATATACAAGAACATGGAGGGTTATTCCCAGGGGAGAAGGGACACGAGGATGGCTTTGCTTCCCCTTGCCCCTTCCCACTTTTCTATAGCCGCGGGGATGTCAGGCCGGCCTGTGGCTATGCCTGTTGCCCTGAGAAGCCTGGAAGACATTCTGGCTCTTAACTGGGGAGTCATGGAGACCCTGGGAGAGGACTCTCCTCCCTCACCAGCCCTTCCTCCTCGGCCAGCACCCCTGCCACCAGGCCAACCATGACGGCATCTCATGCGTTATCCTGTGGCTTGCGTCCCCAGAGGAAGCACAGGCTGAGTTCAGGAGCATTGGATGTCAAGGGTAGGAGGCAGAGAGGGAGGGGGAAGGGGAAGGGGTCGGGGCGCTGTGGTAGCAGCAGCGAGAGCCGGTCTGGG
Source organism: Aethalodelphis obliquidens (assembly GCF_003676395.1). Lineage (NCBI taxonomy): Eukaryota > Metazoa > Chordata > Mammalia > Artiodactyla > Delphinidae > Aethalodelphis > Aethalodelphis obliquidens. The sequence goes on along the minus strand of NW_020837992.1, from coordinate 16,543,300 downwards.
TGAGCAAAGCCATAGGCCGGCAGCCCTCACCATAGCGGGGGGGGGGGGGGGCAAAGGAGCGGAGAGCTGCTGCTGCTGGTCGCTGCAGTCCCGTCTGAGGCCTGTCACCCACTCAGTAGGTGCTGTGTTCATTGAGGATAGGCCAGGGAGGCCCCCTGAGGTCCAGGGAGGTGCCGAAGGCTCTGGTAAGGGTGACATTTTCAAAGTATTTAACAACCCGTGTGACCAGGGCACCCGCTGATGAGCGTGGAGTCCAGCCTCAGCACTGGCACCCCATGCCCCGTCAGGCCTCACTTAGCCCGGGAGAGGCCGGGCACGGGGGAGCCCCGAGGGTGGGCTGAGTGTGGCAGGGGGGCACTTAAGGGGCTCAGGCAGAGTCAGTTTTCCAACCAGTATAGAGGTAATTCAGTATGTGGAACGGCGCCGCAGCCGGCCCAGCACATACCGGCTGCATGTCAGCCCAGACTCTGGGCCAGGAGCAGAAGACCTCTTTGCCAAGCAGCAAGGCCAGTGCCGTGCCAAGGCCAGCGAGCCCAAGTGCCAGTGGCCTGGCCTCCCCAGCCACTCCCCAAGAGGGCAGCACACACACATCCAAGGTGAGCTACACATTACCTGGTAGGGACTTCTTCCGTAGAGATGAGAAGGGCCAACAGATTGCAACCAGAGAAGCTTCAATGAGAGAGTCCCTCTGAGTTTACTGAGGAGCTCCTGTGAGGGAGGGACGCTTGGACGGGCAGCTTCTGCAGCTAGTTTGTGGTTGAGGGTCAGTTTGTCAGGATACTTTAAGGTGATGAGTAAATATACCTCAGCTTAGACCTGGGCTGTTCCTGCTAGCAAAGCAGGCTCCAGTGGGGCCTCAGTACACAAGGTGACAGGCCTGGGACCCCAGTGGTCCTGAATATTCCCCTGGGCTTTCCCCATCCCTAAAGTAGAGCTGAGCAGAAGACAACCTCAGGACATTGTTCCTAACCCCCAAAACTCATAAGCATTGAGAAGAAGAGAGCCCTTTCTTAGCTGATCAGTTCTCCTTCACTGTATCGATTATCCATTCGGTGGAAACACATCATCCCCTCATGTCCCTCTCCAGTCCTCCAGCACCATCACCGTTAGGTGGAAGGATTTCCTGCACGGGGTACCAGGCAGGGCCCTCCTCTCCCAGCCAGGAGCAGATGGAACCTGCCTCCCGGGACCCTCCATGGGGCAACTCAGAGGCCCCCAACTGAGATCGCAGCGGATAAACACTCTTTATTCTCCTCCGGCCCAGGCAGACTTCACGTCTTGGGTAGGAGCAGTCAGTGGCTGTTATTACGAACTTGGGTTGTTTTGTTTTGTTGTTGTTGTGGAAATAGAAATAAGGCATCGTCGTATCAGCTCTGCAAAGCCAGATTCAACCCTGCGGCTGCAGAATCATTTGTGATGGCCCTGCCTTCTGTCCTAGACACGGATGGAGCGCCACGGCCCAGAGCCAGCCCCCAACCAAAGCAGTCCTGGGGCAGGAGACGAGTGAGGCAGAGACGTAGGCCTCCCACTCTGAAACCCTCGTCTTTTTTCCCTTTCCTCTCCCACTCAGCACACGCGTGTGCTCAGGGGTAACTGGGAGCGTGACTGTGTAACCCCCTGATCCTAACAGGCGGGATTGTTACCTGAGACTCAGACTCGGGGCCTTGTACTGTCTTAAAGGTTTCCCCTGCTCGGTGTCCTTTCCTGCCAAAGTGCTGCTATGGGCTGCTTCGCACAAAATTGCTTTCTTCCACCTCGGAAATGCAGCTTTCCTGAGGGAACGGCTGATACGGGACGGCCATTCTGCACCAGCGAGTCTATTGCATTGTGTTTTGAGAATGGGTGTTGAAGTGACGTCTTACACCATTGCAACAGGAGGCACTGAGGCTGGCAGAGCAATTACCAGAAGTGGGATTTGCCTGCAAACAACATTACAGACACTCGATTTGCTGTGCCAGGAAACCTTCCTGGACCTCTGAACTCCTTAAACTCACATCCACACAAGCACTTGAGTCCTGAATAAAGTGGCATACTGCACTGTAGATGCAGGCCCCTGACCAACTCCTTGGGCTTTTGTAGTACCCATGAACTTACGAACTCATCTCTTTAATTCATCTCCCCCTGACCAAGAAATCAGGTTTCTAATCCCTTAGCCTGCATTTACCCTTCTATTAAGACCAGATAATAAAAGACAATTTTCTATGAAGTCACGGAACGCATTAGCATAATCTTGCAATGGTTTCCTCCCACCTCTGAATAAATATGAACCCTAACCTTCCCCCAGTAGCCAACCTGGAGATCCATTCCTAGGTGTCAGAGTCTGCCTCTTTCCCTTGAAAAGATCCCCCCCACCTTTAAATCTCAAAACCTGTGCTTCTCTTTGGATTAAAAAGTAAGGCAGCATCTTGAGAAATTCCAAGCAAAACAGAACCACCACCAGTGTTTGAGATACACAGCGTGCTCAAACTCAGCACTGTAGGTCCCCTCGGAAGAATCTTTAGCTGCACGTCCAGTTTCCCTTGCCAGTGTGAGCCTTCGGGATCCCCTCAGAGTAAGAAAGAGGGAGGTAGCGGGGAGAGGAAGGGAAAAAGAAGGAAGGAGAAGGAAAAGAAAAGAAACCAAGGCAGAGAGATGTTCTAACTAGGTTTGTGTTTAGATACTCCTCTTTTCACTTAAGGCTCCAGACAGACTTCTGGTGGGGAATTCATCTCTCTTTCCGTGTACGCATATGTGTGTCCCGCTGCCTGTCTCAGTCACCAAGGGGGCAGAGCGCCAGCAGGCCTTCAGACAAGGGGGTAGAGCTCTAGGCTCTAGGCCAAGGTGCCGTGAGCCAGGGTCAGGATAGACTTACCTACACCGTGACGGGACGGTATCCTTGAGGGTCCCCCAGGCTCAACATGAGCCGTGAACACAGCTGCCCAATGTGGGGCTGTGTGTTTTTCTAGCTGAGGAATCTATTTCTGATCTGGGTTTCACTTCTCCCCATTCAGTGTTTCTATGAGGTACCGAAATCACTGATACCAGTTCTCTGAAGCTGAGCTCCAGATCTGCTGGTTTTGCCTTCCCTTGACTCTGCCACCACAAAGAGAAGACCCCATGTTCCACCACTCGGCCAGCACGCATCCTCCACACACATCCTCCTTCACATAGGCTATGTGATGAGCCTGGGCGCCCTCTGTCCTCCCAGCCCAGCCCTTGCTTTGCCACACGTTAGTAATGACCCAACTCCTGAGATGGTTAAGTCCACCCAGTCCAAGCTTATCTGCCGACCTGCCTGACTCTGCTGGGCTCTCTGCCGTTAGGGCACGCTTGAGCCTCATGAAATACAGTCGGGGACTCACCTGGTGATACAAGATGATCTGAGATGGTGTAACGTGCAGAACTCTTGCTGGTGTGTATGAATCGTCCACATACTCGATGAAAGCCCATCGTAGGGAAATCAGGTCTCTCCTGGAGTAAAATGGAACAAAATTGAATAACTTTGATGCTTTAAGAAAGTTCTCAGTTTTTCATTACATCCTTATTTCTAAAGCCTGCTCTAGATGTCTCGTTTTTGCACAGAATATTTCTTTAGTGGGTCAAGCCGGGGATAAGTTGAGAGATTCTTTAATTTCTAAGCTCAGCTATAATACATCTTATGAGGTTGTATTGAAAAAGGGGTGCATGTGTAACAGGAGGGGAGCAGAAAGTCACCTACTTTGCTGAGATTTTATGAGAAGGTTAAGGAACATTCACTGCTATTTTTATCAGTTTCATGTCTCTTATGTTTGAGATCTTAAAGGCCCAGTGCCCGTGTATGCAGAGAATCGGGGTGAAGAGAGGCGTTTCCATGCCTTGGGGTAGATTCTTCCTCACTTGCTTCTCACCCATCCTGTCTGTCCTTCCCCCCCTGGTTTCCAGAGCATTGAGCACTTCCCTGGAGTTCCGGGAGAGGACTTTATGCTGTAGGAAAGGAGGACAGTGGCCCCATGCAAGTGGCCAGTCAGGGCATGATGGTTTAACTCCAGACAGGAGCCCCATAGGGAGTCAGGTCCCGGTTTGGATAACTATATATCCACACTGAGACTCTTATTTTAACAAAAGCCAAACGAGATTAACTCAGGAGTTGCGACCTAACATTTTCACAAGGCGATCAGAGGAGATCCCACGTTGATAAACACTGCCTCTGTCGGGAGTGTTGTCTTTTTGATTTTTGTTTTCTCCTCTCTGAACCACCCAGTCATCAATAGGCAGGTCTAACCCAGCAAAGCAGCAGCCCGTGGTTTCTCTGCTGGCTCTAGTGGCAGGCTCAGCTGCAGCCTGCTGGGGCGATTGTCAGCTGCCGTGTGCTACAACTCACCCTGTCAGAGATATAGATGTACCACTTGGGGGCAGAAAAGACTAGGAACGGAAAGAACCGTCTTTGGTTTCTGATGGCCGTCTTTTTCTTGAGTCCCTTCTGCTTTGAGCCTCTGAGGCTTATGCATCCCAGAGAGATCACTCCAAGCCAAAGATAACTGATTCATAGATTGTCCCAACCTACCCAAGGGCCTGAAAAGCTGCTCTTAAAATTCAAGCCAGTTAGTTAAGAAGCAAGAATGGGACTCAGAGGAGATCCTATCACATTGCTGGTGAGGCTGGGGTGTCCCCAGACTGCGCTTTTATTTTTATAGTCTTACTTCCTCCCGCCCCATGCTAAAAATAGGGGGGCTGGTATCTTGACCTTCTAAATGCAAGAAGAGATTTTATAATAAGTCATGCTGTGATGTAAATATATTATTGAGATTGATTTTATTTTTGATGTGGACCATTTTTAAAGTCTTTATTGAATTTGTTACAATATTGATTCTGTTTTATGTTTTGGTTTTTTGGCCCTGAGGCAGGTGGGATCTTAGCTCCCCGACCGGGGATCGAACCCACACCCCCTGCATTGGAAGGCGAAGTCTTAACCACTGGACCACCAGGGAGGTCCCTGAATTCTTATTTCTGGGGGTCTGAAAGAGTTGGGTAGATCAGGTAAAAAGAGATAAGGGGATTTATGGGGGTGTTTTTTGGATTTTTTTTTCGTTTGGTTAGTTGCACTTTTTGGTAAGAGACCTGCTCTAGAACAGCAAAGAAGGGTAAATGTGTGCTCTGCACTGTTTCTGAATTAGCTTCTCTTTAGGAATTAATTTCTGTCCAATTTAATGATGTGATATTTAAGTCCAAAATCTGAGGTTACACAGTACCAGCTCTATTTTCTCTCTCTGGTTTCCTTTTTGTCTTCTTTCTCCTTCTAAGTCAGCTTCTGTCTCTCATTTCTCTGTCTCTTCTCCTTTTAGGGACTTAACATATTATCTAGAAGACTGAAAAACTCTGAAAACATAGGGAAAGCCAAGGAAATAATAGAATGGATACAGAATTTTTCTAGGACATCTTTAACCAATAAATACAAAATTTATGTCTTGATGAAAAGATAAAAAAGTTTTAAAAGGGCGTAGTAATTTGGTAAATGAAAATTATTGAAAGTCAAAAATAATAAAATCTATCCCAGCCTTCTGTACTAACCTGTGCCTTCAGCAGGGTATCGCCTCTCTCTACTTTCTTTCCCTTATTAGGAAAATTAAAATACTAATGCTTGGCTAGTTCACGGGTGTGTCAAGTGTTTGCAAGTTAAGTTACTAACTCATCATTTAAATAAAGCACTTAAGTCTCCACAAATCAGTTTAGAAAACTCTTCACTCCCTATATCCCATTTAGGACCTATGACATTCTTGGCATTGCTGTAAGCATTTTTTTTTTTTTTTTGGAAGAAACTTCATGTTTAATGGATCCTGAATCCAGGAGTTACTTTAATTTCACCCTCTAGTTTTCCCCTTTTCCCTTCCTCTTCATCTTAGCTTGCTAACAACAACAACAAAAATCCAGACTTTCTTTTTTGAATCCAGGAAGGCAGTTGAGTGTCCATGCTCAGAGCTTCCCAGTCCAGTGTCTCCTTTGTGGACACTGAACCAGTCTTAGATCCAATGCTCACGAGCTAACACGTACGATCCTCCCTGAGACCCCTTCTCCTACTCAGCATTGGAAATCTGCGTGGGTCTTTCTCTCTCTCTTCTGCCAGCTTGTCAGAGATAAGGATGGATTATTCTCTCTCTTCTGGACCAGATCCGAGAATGTGTACCAGGCAGTACCACTTTCACTCAGAGGGGGACCCCCAAACTGCAAGGAGACTAAATCAGTCAAAACTGCCAGGTTCACATTTGACCTTATTTGGTGACTCAGTTTTCCTTCCAGTACTCTAATTTCTTCTAGTGATGGCCTGTAGCACAGAAGAACCACCACTCAAAATCTATTAGAAATCTTGATAAGAGATGAGCAGGAAAAACACACTGCAAAGCTTCAAAGTGCCATTAACCAATTTAAAAAAAATAAAATAATAGGAAGTGAGGGCTAAACAAGGTAATCTAACTGCCAATTAAAGTATACTGTAGTTCTGGTCTTAGTTACATTTGATATGGAGCTAGGTAGCATTAAGCAGATCCCAACAGCTTTAGTAAAAACATAGGTGTTATATTTTAATGGCTACCCATGGAGATATATACTTAGCCTGCAGGCCAAACTTCAGTCAGTGTTTTTCTACCCTGGGGTTTTGTGACCAACCAAAATTTATACAAAGCCACCCTAAGTGCTGTGATTGCAGAGGAACCTCCTTCTTGGTGACATTAGAGAGCCGTCCATCTCCACTCAAACTGAGTCCAAGATTGGGAACCCACCCAGAAAAACAAACAGAGGAGAAACATCTAAAGCACTAAGTGTGCAGGGCATTTCATAGCTGGGACGAGTTGGGTAGAGGTGGGGAAAACAAGCTCTAGGACAAAGACAAGGCTAAGGTGAGAAATACCAGCTGGTCCCAGGTAGAGGAAGGCTTAGAGGAGCGTGACCTGGGATCCTCATTTATGCCAGATCGCGGGTCAACTTGTTAGCATGATATCGGGGGCCGAGGGGTTCTTTCCACTCTAGGTAGTGGATTTGAAGGCCTCAGAGGATTAATAGAGCCCTGAAAAAAAATTTCCAGACTTGGGAGATGGAGAGAAAGGAGGTTCTTGCTTTCAAGCAGCCTGAAAACAATCTCGATGACTTTAACTAACAGCTCTTCAATATAGTAGTGCCAGTAGTGGAGAGATTTCATTGATCTTCCTAGTGGCACAAGCACCATAGGAGGGGAGGGGGAGGAGAGGCAGTTAGCGGGACAGGAGATAAGCTTTATCAGGAATAGATTTCAAACTCCACACGGTGCACTAGCCTCAAAAGATAACACTGCAAGGAAGTGGACAACAGGGTGCCCAGGCCATGCCCTCCGTCCTTTGGGACCCAAGGGCAGGCCATTCCCCCCCTGCTTGGTTTGCTCTTAGAGGATGAGCACATCAGATGGGACCAAGAGGGAAACTGGGTGATCTGCCTTAGGCTGTTAAAATGCTGCCACCTGCATTACAAAACACGTGTGCGTCAACGCACTTGAGACACTTCCTTACAGGCAGCATCCACCGCGGTGTGCCAGCCTGATGCCCCTTCAGTGACCGTGTTGGAATGGCAGCCAGTGCTGGACTGCCCACGGTATCGGTGCATCTCTCCCAAAGCCAGAGTTCAGCACTGCATGTTAACCAGGTGGATATCCTGTAATATAAATGCTCGTTTGGATCCAAAAGGAAAACAATTAAAAATAAAAGAAAGATGAACAACTTTCATTGTTTCTTTTTTGGGGGGTGGGGGGTGGGGTCAAAGAAAATAAATAAATAAAACCTTGTTGTAAAGAATTAATCGGCCTGATTCCCTCTCTCACTCGATGTGTTTCTTTGCTCCCACTCAAAAGGGAGATCATGGAAGTGAATCGTTGCCAGGACTCTCAAGGGGGATGGGCAGCAGCTTCTGGATGTCAACGTCTGCTCAGCCCAGCTAGTTATGAGGAATTCCAGAGTTTCCCAAAGTTCCAAGGACATCCTGGTCCTAGAAGATTTTCTTTTATTAATAAATGTTCTTCATCTTAGAGGAAATAACAAATAAATAAATAACCAGATAAACTAGTTGGAAAAAGTTGGGGAAATTTTTCTAATCAGAAAAATACTATGTCCAGGGGAGGAGTTTAAAAATAGGCAGAGAATCTCTTTATGGGACACAGGACTTCTTGACTAGAAGAACTATAACCAGCCTCCCTCCCAAAAGAGGGAGAAGATTATGGGACACCAGCTTAGCTGCCAAGTTCAGGACGGAGCAGACTCCCCAAGCCTTTCAGGAAATACTGTCCATTCTTTCCTTCTGCCCATATCATTCCTTATTTGACCATCATGGCTTCTTTAATAAAAAGATAGAAATCAGTCCCCGGGTCCAGTGGTCCCTTTGAGTCTCCATTTGGAGGACAACTTTTTGTCTCATTCTCCCTGGGGAAGCATCATCATCTTCTAATCCTAGGGTTGGGTTTATTATTTTAATCTGAATAATGATTTTATCAATTAAATAAAACCAAGAATTCTAGGATAAGTCCCCCATTTCTGCAGTTCCATCCAAGATAACCTCTCAAGCCCTAAGACATATAATTTTGTTAAGTAAGAATTACTGCACCACATTTTTGGACGGTTTTGATTATAAGAAAATGGCCTAGGTCCTTGGAGGCTGGACTGGAAACTTCTGAGATCTTGTCCAACTCTCAGGTTTTGTGTACTTTCCCGTCACAATTTCTTTCCCATGGCTTTCATCACCATTGGAGCTGGGAAGATGGAATGTCAGCAGCAGTCTTCCTTACCTTCATTCTTTTATGGGATTACTAGTTGGTTTGTTTAGGCAAATGTTGGTCTGTAAGGAATTTCTACATGGATTAATAAGGGTTTTGGGGCTTTGTTTTTTTTTTTTTTTGGTTTCCTTCTAATCTAGACCATAGGTCCATAGTATTTCACAGGGTGATGGCACTAGGAAACATATATAAAGAAAAATAGACACTATTCTGCACTTCTTTCTGGTGTTTCTGTATTATACTTCTGAGCATTTGTTGGTTACCGTAACACATGTCCTTTAAAGTTTCTACAATATTAAAAACTTGTTTTTACTTGTATACCAAGTTCCTTTGCTAATAAGCTAGGAAAATTCCCAAAGACAAAGATGTCAGTCCCTTAAACACAAAATATTGGGACTAGTCACAGGTGTATATGACTCTAGAACACCTCAAGCATAAGAGGCAACACAGAGAAAGAGGAGAAGAGACGTTATAAAAGCAAGTGCTGGAGTCAGACCCAACTGAGTTCAAATCTGTGCACTGCCATTCATGAACTGTGTGCCCTTGAGCAAGCCATTTAACCTAACACTCACTTTCTTCATCTTTAAAATGGAACAATAGGACTTCCCTGGCAGTGCAGTGGTTGAAACTCTGCACTTCCAATGCAAGGGGCAAGGGTTCAATCCCTGGTCGGGGAACTAAGATCCCACGTGCTGTGTGGCACGGCCAAAAAAAAAAAATTTAAAATAGAATAAAATAAAATAAAATGGAACAATAGTAGTAACTACCTCCTAGGGTGGTTATACGGTACTGACAAGTTACTGCATATAAAGAGAATAGCCAGTGCCCGCCCCATAGGAACACCATCCTTGTCATTATCATCACATAAAAGTTCATTCCCCAACCCCCCTAAATCCGAGAAACTGAACCCTCAGAGACACGTTCTAACCAGAAGAGTATGCCGGGTGGGTGTTCCTTTTCTGTCAGTGAAACACAGAGGACAATCTGATCTGTAGACAGGTTTCTAACGAGAACGGAATAAATTAAGCCTTAAAAAGCAAGCAAAACATTATTGTATATCTATTTTTAAATAACGCCTCCGTTCTTGTCTCAGAAACAAGCCCTAATTTGCTTACTCTTCACTTCTAATTTCCATATTCATTTAATAACAAAATGGGAGAAACATTAGTGGGAGGTAGTAATTGTAAAAGTAGGAATCAAGTTAATGGCAATATTAAAAATACTGCATACATATAAACTAGCAATATTCAAGGCAATTTGAAATATGAAGCAACTGACAAATTAATGGCACATGTAAGAGAATCAGATTCAGTGTCAACGGCCTGATTGTTACTCTATTAAAAGAAAGAAAAAAATCAGAAAAATCCTTTAAAAAAACCATTGCTAGGTGGTCAATAAAAATTATTAGTTCATAAGGCATCCGCTCTGGACATAAATAAATTACAGTGCTTTGCAGGGAACAGAGTACCAAAAAGGCAGAGCAACGTGGCTCAGCAGCCGTGAGTCCATCCAGGAAGGGGACCCCCATGCGTCAGGTATTGCTTCCAAATCTCCGGCCCCTGCTTCTGCATGCAAGACCTCATGTGTGCATAAAATACCTTTAGTCTCCATGTGCTGATACTTAAATGATTCTGTTAACACACAGGAATCATAGAACCAGAATGTTAGAGCAGGAAGGAGCCTAGGTGTCAATTCTGGCCCAAGCTCATTCATACGTGAGGGATATGAGATTTAGAAAAGCTCTAATGTGGGTTTTCCAGAGATCAAGGAGGACTCCTGTGAATCTGGGCAGCCAGAGTAGGCTCCACCCACCCTAGCACAACTTCCAAAAGAGAAGAGGGGAAGAAAACAGCAGAGAAATACCCAGGAGGCCCTTTTGCTCACACATCCAGAAGACTCCTTTGGGAATCTAATGGAAGCTATGGGTCCTCTCTCTTGAAAAAAAAGCACAAAAAACCCTGAGTCTTCACATCCCCCAGCCCCACCCCAAAGGCTGTTTATAATTCCCCCACAACAGTCCCAGGAGGTATTAGGGAAAGACCAAGCCCAACACAGAGCTACCTGCCTCAAAGGAATTCAAAGGAAGAGCTGTGACATCAAACTATTTGGGCCTGGAAACAAAGGATAGAATCCAGGCCCAGTTCCCAGGCATGCTGGGAACACTGCTTTCCTGGGCCTCCAGATCTGATGGCTTGACTTGGATGGGATTACAGTGTGAATGGCTGGGAGGGGTTTGAGAGGGGAAAAGGGTGCTTCATTATAAATACAGCTCAGTAAATATACTGACATAAAGCAATAGATAGATCTGGCCCAAAATTCCAATTATGCATCGAATAGTGACCCCAGCCATGTAACTTAGCCTCTAATCCTTGGTTTTCCCAACTACAGAATTAGGATAACAAGACCAACCTTGCATAGTTGTATTTAGGATTAGAGATTACAGTTGACCTTTGAGCAATGCAGGGTTTAGGGGCGCCGACCCCCAAGCCATCGAAAATCTGCATACCGCTATCTCTGCCTCAAAAACAGAGGAACTGACAAGTGACTCAAACAAGGGCAAGAAGCTGAAACAGTTTGGACAGAATCAGGATTCAAACCTTAGTTCTTTTGATTCCACATATTGTGTTCTCTAATTGAACACAAACTTTTCCCTATACTTACTTAATTTAAAGATCTGTAAAATTAAAATACAGGTACTATATTTATTGAAAAGATCTGCAGATAAGTGGACCCAAGCAGTTCAAACCTGTGTTGTTCAAGGGTCAGCTGTACACACACACACACACACACACACACACACACACAGAGTACCTGGCATGGTGCCTATCACATAGCAGGCATTCCATAAAACATGATTACTATTATTATGAATCCACTCACCCATTCATCAGATGTATTTATTAATCCCACACTATGGTACCAAGAACTAGGATTTTGATGGTGAAGAAGACAGGTGAAGTAGTGGCTTCGAGTTGTCCACCTCCTAATCGAGTTACAGACAACAAACAAACCACTGCCCCACTGTGTGATTCTTATGCAGGGGGGAACTTTCAGGGAACTATGGAAGCCCCTAAGAGGGGCTTGGGAGTCAGAAACAGCTTCCTGAGGGAGCCAGTATTTGAGTTGAGGGCTGAAGGATAGCAGAGTTTAGCTGGGCCACAAGAGTGGGGAAGAGGGTACCAGGTAGAGGTGTGGGAGGACCTATTAGCAGCTTGCTGTGGTTCAAGGGCAGAGCTTTGAGAGGGTGTGTGAAGGGATAAGGTTGGAGCATTAAGGGAGAGCACAGAGACCGCGTTCAGAGCTTAGCCTTCACGCAACCACCGTGTTAGTCAATGGCAAGCATTAAGTTATGAGAAGACTAGACACAGACATCGCACGGGTGAGCCAGAGCGGGTTCGCTTACCGAGAGGATACAGAAGAAAGTCACGACAGTCAGTATACACTGAAGAGAAATAAAAATGTTCTCCAAGACAGTCAGAGATACAATCTTGTGACCACCAAATCGGGCACTGGGAGTACACTGCCAAAGATGATGATGTGAATGAGTGAGGTTACGTCAGACCCTTTGGAGACCTAACCATCTCCTCCAGGTTCCACTGCCAGGCATGACACTGAAGCTGTTCTTCGTGTAGGTCAATCTGGAGAGGTGCCAGGGGATGCCTCCACTGGTGCACCTCATCAGTCTTGAAATCACACCTTGATGACAAGGCTTGTACAGGGCAGAACTCTCAGGCTGGAGGACAGCTCCCATCTATCACCCTCAACTCCACCCCCTCCACAGCCTAACGCAGTCCGGGCCACATAAATCCCTCAGTTTTGTGCTGTAGAACCCCAGAGGGGCCGTTTCCCAGGAGGCTCTGGGAACCTCTATCACAAACCCTCTGACCTGTGACTCTGTTTATCCCCGAGACTTTATCCTGAAGTGAGTGACCAGCCGCTGAGGTGGTTAGAAGCAGAGAAATAGCATGGTCTGATTTGTAAGAACAAAACAAAACAAAAACGCTTTGGCTGCAACGAGGTGAATGGGGCTCAAAGAGGAGAAATCCACTGTAGGGGAAATCCATTATCCTGGGCGAGGATAATGACAGCAGAGATGGAAAGAAGTGGACGGAATTGAGAAGTCCACTTAGGGGAGGATTAGGCAGGCTTTAACGACTGGCTGATGTGGCACACTGACAGACGAATCTGTAGTTTCCAATGAGTGAGCCAGCTAGTTAGTTAAAATGGTCTATTAGTTTCCTTTTGCTGTTGCAACAAATTATACAAACTAGTGGCTTGAAACCATACAGATTTATTCTCTTACTGTTCTGGAGGTCAGAGGTCAGTTTCACTGGACTAAAGTCAAGGTGTTAGCAGGGCTGGTTCTTTCTGGAGCCTCTGAGGCAGAGTTCCTTGCCTTGCCTTTTTCAGCTTCTAGTGGCCACCTGTATCCTCTGGCTTGTGAACCCTTGCTCCATCTTCAAAGTGTATCACTCCAAGCATCACAGTGCCTTCTCATCTAAGAAGGCAACCCCTTATCCCTCACACAAGAAATGTTATGGTTGCATCAGTCTTTATACGTTATTATAGATCTATTTTTAAATCATGCCCCCACTCTTGTCTCAGAGACAAGTCCCAATTTGCTTATTCTTCATTTCTAATTTCCATATTCATTTAATGAAAAATGGGAGCTGCTCTGCCAGATAGAGGGACTAAGAGAGGGTTTTCAGGCACCATGATTGATCACCAGCAGCTAACCCTCCTTGAGAGAGAGAGAGAGAAAGCTAGGATAGGAGAGGGAGGAAAAGAAAGAAGAAGGAGGAGAAGCATTAACACAAGCAAAGTGCAACTTCACCATTACCAAGCATCACCGTCGAGTCACCAAGCATGGCAGAAAGGTTCTTTTCTAGAAAAAATCAGTGGGTTAGTTGCACACTAATTGAGACGTATTTTTGCTTGAATTAGGTCAGTCTTCGTTAAATGCCTCTCTAGAAATAGGCAGAGGTCGGACTCCCCATGGGTGGTTTGCACTGATGCAGCAGAGATGACTCACGTTAGCTCACGCTACAAGCTGTACAGATGGATGGGAGCGGCTGATGGAAGTTGCCCTGCCAACTCCCCCCAAGACGGAAGCCCACCCACCCACCCATCCCCACTGCGAGCCGTGCCAATGGACTACAGAGAGGGCAACAGTTTCTGAGCTGACCCTCATGCCAAGGGGCACATCGGTGTCTTGACCCTTTGCTATCAGAGTGCCGGGAATTACAATCTCAGCTAGATGTGTATTTGTGACTGACACAGAGAAGTTTCCGGCATCCTGGTGGACTGGCAGGTCTCTCTAGTGGAAGAAATAATCACTTCAGCTGGGTCCTCATGGGATGACAGACTTGCTTCAGTTTGCCTGAAAGGCTTGCATCCTGGGAATCCCCTTACTCCTAGGTAAACCAACCATTGGTCAGCCTAGGTCTCTCCATAAAGGGTAAGATGCAGTACAAAATCTTTACTTGAAAGATATTCCAGGTCCTCCGCAGTGGATGAAAAAGTATTGGATGAGAAAATGTTCAAGATGAAAGGGATATTAGTGACTATCTGACCCAATAGTTCTCCAACTGTAGCGTACATCAGAATCCCCTAGGCTGTTATTGAAAATGCAGATTCCTGGGTTCTACCTCCAGAAATACTGATAGAGTAGGTCTTGGTGGGGCTCCATATTTTCACATTTTATAAGCATCCTGGATGATTCAGATTAAAGTGGTCCGAGAAGCCATGTTTGAGAAATAGGGATTTAATTCCAGCACCTCATTTTATTGATAAGAAATCTATCCTGAACTGAATCACTTTGCTGTTCACCTAAAACTAACAGAGCATTGTTAATCAACTATGCTCCAATATAAAATAAAAATTAGAAAAAGAAATCTATCCTGTGTAAGGCTACACAATAGGCCAACTACAGCCTGATCTAAAATAAAAACTCAAATACATATTCCCTTCTGAGTCCAAAGTTATTTCCATTTATGACATTTGGGGGCTACATGGTCCTTTCTTCTTGCAAAAGTCTCTTTATATCTTCCCTCCAGAAAATATCATCTATCGGAGAAAATATTTAACAAAAAGGAAAACTGAGACTCACTAGATGTAACCATATTTATAGGCTTGGAAGTTCTTTTCTGTTAGTAGCTGATGTCAGCTTCAAAGGAAAAGAAGCTATAATGTTTTGTTTTCCTTCTTGAGGAGTTTCTTAGAAGCATCAGCTGCTTTGAGCCAGTCTGCTCTTATATAGAAGGTTTGAGACCTCACACTGACTCAGCCAGGATAAAGGATATTAATTATAAAGGTATCTGGGATTAGACAGACACTCACAGAATCTTTAATTCAGGCTCCAAAATTTGTCCTTTGTGGAACTGGACCCCGGGCATTTCCTGTCAGTGTGACTCCTCTCTGGTTTGCACATACCATGTAGAGCCAGTCTTTAAATATCAAAGCGTAAGCTTTTGAATGTAGTATTTTAAGGTGGACCTGACTAAATAGGTGGCAATTTGAGATGGGCCCCATTTCATGGCATTTTTTCCCCTCTCTGTGTAACTTTCATCTATTACTCATAGACCCGTCCTCTAGAGCTACCTAAGTCTAATTCTTCTTCCAGAAGACAGGTCATCAGATATTTGAAGACTGTTATCAAGACACCCAGGATAAACATCCCTAATTTATCCAGGTGCCCTATTTCCAAATTCCTCTGTCTCCTTGGGGTATGATCTAGAACACTACTGTCTTGTTAAAGTGTGTCATGTAGATCTGAACCCAGTTCCTGGGCTCCGCCCCCTTCCCTCACATCAGCACCGTCATTAGAACTGGGGGAGAGATGTGAAGGGAGATGACACATCTCACTTGGAGGTTTGAAGGTTTCCAAGATTGAAAAGAGTTTGTGAAAAGGGACCCATCCCGGGAATGGAGGGAGAGAGCACCCATGCCTCCCACTTGCCAGGTAAGGACTGGGGATTGCTTTAGCTGTGGTGACAATAAACTGAAGTCACATGGATTTGTCTTAATTAAAAGCTTTAGATACAATTCACAGGTCACACAGTGCATCCACTTACAGTTACGATTCAGTATTTTTTATTATATTCAGAGTTGTGCAACTACCACCACCATTAATTTGAGAACATTTTCATCATCCCAAAAATATAATCAAATTTTAAATATTATCCTAATCAATTTATTTCCTAATTACTGACAATCATTTACAAGACCTTCACTCTGTGGAGTGATACTTGAACCTTCTAGTGAGGTGCTGGATATAAGAACTCAGTATGAAAGAAAGAGGGGAAAAAAAAGGGCAATTCACATCTTAGAGACTACATGACCCTGTTGTGTAATGTTAACTACCAAGTATTTCACAGTTTTCTATAGAGGCTAAGAACAAGGACTCTGGGGCCATATTGGTTGGGTTCAAATTCTGGCTTCACCACTTACTGACCTTGGGAGAGTCAGTTCTATCTGTAAAATGAGGACAGTATTTGTTCCCACCTCATGTGGTTCTTATGAGGATTACATAGATTAACACAGAAAGCATTTAGAACAGAACCTGATTCTATAACACTGCTTGCTAATCTAATTATTATATGTATGATTTACTGTTACGGATACTGACCTTCTACCAGGTAACCCCTTGTGATGCTCTGAGTCATGAGATTTTGTATTTGTACATCTAATCTGTTAGCAGTTCAGTATATATTGAAAGTCTGGTTAGAATTAAAGTCCCTGTGAGATTATTGGTTATTGGGCATTTTACTTGGGAGAAAAGTTAGACAGTCTAGTCTTATTTCATGAACACAAAGAAATTTACATAGCTATGGAATGGCAGTTTCTGGCTTAACAACACTGTCTTAACTCTCATTCCAGCTTTCCAGTGCCCAGAAGGGAACTGGTACATAAATAAGCACTGAAAATATCTTATTGAAAAAAATGAATGGTTCACTTAGAATGTACTAGAGTGACCTAAGAGAGTCACCACCCTTTCTTAGGTTTCTTTATTCAGCATGCACTAAGTTTCTCACCTCAGGAAGTAAACACACACTTTTATTTACCTAGAAAATCTTTCCCAGCGACATTTTGCCATGCTTCCTACTCAGGCTTCAGGGAGAACTGAAGCTGGATTGAGTACCTTTACTATATATTCCCATAGCTCCCTATAGTTTCCCTAGTAGAGCAATCATCACGCCAAATTAGGGGCTTCCCTGGTAGCACAGTGGTTGAGAACCTGCCTGCCAATGCAGGGAACACGGGTTCGAGCCCTCGTCCGGGAAGATCCCACATGCCGTGGAGCAACAAAGCCCATGCATCACAACTACTGAGCCTGTGTGCCACAACTACTGAACCTGCGCTCTAGAGCCCAGGAGCCACAAAAACTGCAGCCCACATGCCTAGAGCCCGTGCTCTGCAACAAGAGAAGCCACGACAATGCGAAGCCCGTGCACCGCAACTAAGGGTAGCCCCTGTTTGCCACAACTAGAGAAAGCCCACGCTCAGCAATGAAGACCCAATGCAGCCCCCCAAAAATAATAATAATAATTAATTAAAAAAAATAATCACACCAAATTATAATGTGTCAGTTCACTCCACTAGAATGTAAGCTACGTGAGGGCAGACACTGTGTTACTGTTATAACAGTGTTTATCCTTGGCACAACAAGGACGTAGCCTATAATAGTAGTATTTTCAGATGAACATTAGAAACTGTGGAAGACACTGATAACTGTTTCCCCGTATTCATTCCCCCTGATTCTTTCAAGAATAGTATTCTCCCTCCACACTGATATTTTAGAAGGTCACAGGACCACCAAACCAGAGAAGACATCACAGCCAACCTTTCAGCCAGTGACCAAGTTGTCACAAGGGAAAGTAAGCAGAAGTGATACGCACAAGTGTCTTGAAAGGATATGCTTGCCATCTACTTTGTCTCTTTCCCTCTTTCTTTCAGCTGGAAGGCAGTTGTGGTGCTAGTGAGTGAGACTGAAACATGTAGAGACAGAAAGCACCCTAAGGGATGGTAAAACAACAAGGTACAAGGAACTTAGATTCCTGGATGATCTTGTAGGGTGAAACTGCTTGACCTACCATGCACAGGCTGTTTGACTTTGACTGTTAAATGAGGAACATATAAACCTACAACTTGTTTGAGTCCCTCTGTTTTGGAGTCTCTTTGTTACAGCTGCTTAGGCCCTTCCTTAACTAAAATTTGAAACAGGGTATGAGAATTCTAAACAATCCTTGGGGAGGCACTAATCATTCAGAACCTTTGAAATTCTAGGCACTTAGTAATACATAAGTTCCACTGCTTATAGGAAATGAATGGCTATATTCAGCAAGGTTGATCCTAGTACCAGAGGGAATTTTATACATCTGGACATAAGAATAACAGTGATCTTGACCATATCAAGGTGTCAACGAAACTGGAAGAGATTCATGATACTGCAGAGTCCTGACAACTTGACAAATAGGTTAATAACTGGCCCCTTGGAAGTAGGCATCCATTCATGGTCACCCTTGTACTCTGCCCTACTAGCATGACTCAGCTACTCTTTCCAGAGCTGACTCCTTCTGGGCCTTTCCACTTCTATCTTCTGTTTCTATTGAACTCTGGCTCTTTCATATCTCTAGTTCCAAGGCTCAAGGGAAAACATCTGATTAATCCAATTTAATCAACACCTGATTGTCCACTGGCCAGATTATAGATGGGCTGCTTTTATGTGGCATGTCCTCCATGTGCAAATGAGCTGTGGCTAAATTGGGGTTAAGAGTCCTGTGGTGAAGAACATGGCCCTGTTGGTGTAAGAATCTCCCTGAGATTTTACCCTCAGCAAGAGTGTTAGTTTTCTACTACTGCTATGACAAATCACAAAAAATCTAGTGTTTTAAAGGAACAACAGTTTGTTATCTTACACTGCTATAGACCATAAACCCAACGTGGATCTCACTGGACTAAGGTCAATGTGTCAACAGGATACATTTCTTTCTGAAGATTCTAGAGAAGAAGTTATTTCCTTGCCTTTTCCAGTTACTAGAGGCCTCCTGCACTCCTTAGCTCATGGGCCTCCCCCACCTCTATCTTCAAAGCCAGCGATGTCAACCAAGTCCTTTACATACTACCATCACTCTGGTTCTCTCCTCTGCCTGCCTCTTCCAATTTTAAGGACCTTTGTGATTATTTTGGGCCCACTCAGATAATCCAAGATAATCTCCTTATTTTAAGGTTAGCTGATTAGCAAACTTAATTCTGTCCTCTCCCTTAATTCTCCTTTGCCATGTCTGACTCTGGTCACCAATTACAATGCATGTGGGGCAGGGTTCTCCCCACATACCACCACGCAATTCTCAAACACGAGCTGGTTGTTCAACACCAGTTGAACTGTCCTACAATTAATCTCAATTCTGACACTCAATTCTAATGCTATCATTTCTATCATTTCTGTTCCTATTGATTGATTTTTGCTCTAATTATGAGTCACATTTTCCTTTTCTTGGAATGTCTATTAATTTTTGCTGGATGCAGGACTTTGTGAATACTATGTTGTTGAGTGTCTGGATTGTGTTGTCTTTCCTTAAAGAGTGTTGGGCAGGCAGTTAGGTAATTTACAGATCAGTTTGATCTCTAAGGCCTGTCTTTAACCTTTTCTAGAGCAGGTCTAGAGTAGTCTTCACCCTATGATAGCATAGCCCTAGTGCCAAGCTGTGGAGTCTACACTGAATGCCCTGGTGTGATCACCAAGGGCTCTCCAATCTGGCTAGCCATAGTTTGAATACATCCTCACAGCTTAAACATCTCATTGACCTGTATGAGCTCGGGATTATTCTGATTACAATTCTCTTGGGTTTTCTTTACCTGGCTTTGTATGGTTTTCCTCTATGTCTGTACAGCTTGTATTCAGCAAAGATTCATGAGGATTCTTTTTTAGGTTTCTGGAGTTCTTTTTCTGCACATATTTTCTGAAATTCTGTACTGTACCATCCACCACTGTAGCTGCCTTGAGCCCTAATTTCCGAATATCTATGTCTTGAATTCATGAAGGTCACTGGGCCCTGCTTGAGTTGACCCCCCTCCACCTATGCCCACAGCCTAGAAGTTGCCTCCAGGCGGAAATCCAAGATGATCACAAGGCTCACTTTACTTGTTTATCTCCATTTATCTAATAGGGGACACGCTCCTGTCCTGCTTGTTGTAAAACGTTGGAAAATACTTGTTCTGTGTTACTATAGACTGAATATTTGTGTCTCTCCAAAATTCATATGTGAAATCTAATGTTCAACTTGATGATATTTGGAGGTGGAGCCTTTGGGAGGTGATTAGGTCATGACCATGAACTCTCATAAATGAAATTAATGCTCTTATAAAAGTGACCCCACAGAGCTCCATAGCCCCTTTCACCACGTAAGGACACAGTGAGAAGACTCCCATCTATGAACCAGAAATGGGCTCTCACCAGACACCAAATCTGCAGGTGTCTTGATTTTGTACTTTCCAGCCTCCAGAACTGTGAGAAATAAATTTCTGTTGCTTATAAGCCACGCAGTCTATGATAATTTGTTAAAGCATCCCGAATGAACTAAGACACATGTATATTATCTAGTTTGCTAGCTGTTTATAAGCTAAGTTTGCCCTAGTCCATGTTATTTCATCATGCTTTTAAGTAGAAATCCAGTCAGAGACCTTTTATTTAACCCATTTTTATACGTAAAGTTTTCCTCTTAACTCATTCATGTAAATACAAAGTTCAAACATAATGTAAATAGAGAAGGAAGAGGCAAAGAAAGAGAGGAGGTGAAAGTGAGATTGCGAAACATGAGTTTAGGCTCATCTTTTAACCCAAATCTTTGTTCATCTTTAGTATTTTTTTGAAAATTTAAAAAAGGAAATAGATATTTTAGCAGGAGTTTGCTCTCATTGGCCTATAGATAAATATTGCCCATTTAAAAAATAATCAGGGGCTTCCCTGGTGGCGCAGTGGTTGAGAGTCCGCCTGCCAATGCAGGGGACACGGGTTCATGCCCCGGTCCAGGAAGATCCCACATGCCGCGGAGCGGCTGGGCCCGTGAGCCATGGCCGCTGAGCCTGTGCGTCCGGAGCCTGTGCTCCGCAACGGGGGAGGCCACAACAGTGAGAGGCCCGCGTACCGCAAAAAAAAAAATCAGACTAAACTAGTAAGCAAAAGGGGCTTCATGCCTTGAGGGAGGTTTTGATATGTGCCTGTAACTGCATACATTTAAAATTAGTTACGAGCAGTAAACCCATTATGCTGTTCCCAAAGTACTTTTTTCTCTGTGACCCGGAGAGATTAGGACAGCAAAGATCCATTGACACATCCCCAAATTTGTGCAGAAGAGTAAATAAAGATAGAAACCAAAAGCTCCTATCCCTGGTAAGATTTATAAAATAACTAAGTAGACAGGTCAGTAGTGCCTAAATAAAGCTGAAAATAACCTCTGCTGAAAACTTTCCTTTAAGAGCCCTCATATGTTATCATTTAGTCTGAGCTAAAAGCTATTGGGAGAAACAGGTAATATCTATATGTGTCTGGACTACCCTTGCTATCTCTCAGCCTGGAGCTGTAGTGCATCCACAGGAATGATTATGTCCCATAGATGTAAATGACTAGCACCATCATTCCCAAGCATAGTCCTCGTACAAATATGCATAAGAAACAAAACACTTTTCCTTCTAAATTCAACAACCAGGGCCTCTTGAGGGACTCTTGCCTTGCTTTGATCAAACTTGCAGAGACACAACAGTTACTGCTGAGAAGGAATGACTTTTACAAAGAAAGGACTATATTGTCTCCTGAAAATTGTTTTCTGTGTAAAAGCTGCAAGTCAGTAAGTAAGGAATACACAGACAAGGTATATATCTATATTCTCAAAAACACAAATGCACATGTGTATTTAAAAGTTCATTCCAAATGGAAATCCTTTACTGAGGTTTTTCTAGATTCTAGAAAACATGTCAAATGCTATGACGGATATATAGATGTTAAATAAGGTATGGATTTTGAATGAAATAAGTTCACAAGTCAGAAGAGAGATTGACATTATATACTAACACAAAACAAAGAGTAATAAAGGTATAAGTGCTAAAGAGAGACACACATATACAACCCAAGGGAGTGAAGGTGCCTGGCACATAATAGGTTCTCAAATATTTATTTAGTGGATAAATGAATGATGAATACATTTCTCTGACCATATATCTTAAATACTATCATCACTGAATAAACTATTTTTTGGAAGGGGACAAAGATTGGGGAGTTCAAAAACACTCATAAAATAGTCTGATCTTTCATCTATGATTCAGACCTGTGTAGTCCAGAAATATCAGAAAGAGATGTTTCTGAATAATTTTTCAAAATATTTTCTCTGGAGGTTATATTATAGTAAAATATTGTTTGGGTATGTCATGAGTTATCAATATTAGGTACACTTTGCTCTCTACCAAGAGTACACACCCAGGAAGAATGGTCTACAGAAAGCTGCAGCATTACATAAAGGCAGATGGCAGATCCAGCATGGATATTAAAGAATATACTAGAAAACGAGAAACCAAATAAATATCTGATGCTGAGACATGCTAGAGGAAGGTGAACTCCTCTAAGAAAGGCAGTGTGACTTCTAGAATTCCATTCCTCTCCCTTGCTGCCTATGCAAAATACTTTCTACTCTTTAAAAAAAAAATGAGGCTATGGGGACTTCAGCTTCTCTGTAAAATGGAATAATAGGGACCATATCTAACCTTACAACTGAAACAATTTAAAAAGGACTAAATATATGAAACAAAGGTTTGCAAGACACTACATATCAGGCAATGAAGGCAAATGGTCCTTGAGAGATGGGAAACACCATATTCCTATGAGAGATAGAGCATTATGATGGCCATGGTGCAGGGTGGAGGGCAATCACGGAGAGCCCAGTGAACTCCCTGAGCTGAGGATAAGGAACGGAGAGTTTGTAGGAGACTATGGCAGCTCAAGTTGCTAAAAAGAGAGTACCAGAAAGGAAAGCGCTACACAGAGACAGAACTCTGGAGATATACAAAGATTTACCCTTGAGTATTTAGGTGAATACTGATTAGCACATGCATATGAAGAAACTACTCAAGGCTGGGGGAAAACTATTTGAAAGATTATAATTAGAGGTAACAGTGCCTGGTGATCAGACAGGGCTTGGAATGATGTCTAGTCCCAAAAACCAGACTGAAAAACTAAAAAACTGAGGAGGATTTGGGTAGAGTACACACAAGCCTCTTACCTAAGTAACAGGGAATAATAAGCCATGGACTGATAACTGCTCCAGTCTTCTCTTATAAATCTTAACAGCAAAACTTGAAAAGATCAAACAGTTTTCACGTAACATAACTACACCCCATAAAAAAGCTCAGGAATATTTATGGGAATATAAAAATATCACACATCTCAGAAAGTAAAATTCAAAACATCTGACATCCAATAAAAATTGCCAGGATGTAAAGAATCAGGACAATGCAACCCATAGTTAGGAGATAAAGTGATCAAATGAAATTGACTCAGAACTGATACAGATGTTAGAATTAGCAGACAAAGACATTAAAGCAATTATTATACCTGAGTTCCATATGCTCAAAACTTAAGAAGAGACATGGAAAATATAAAAGTGACTAAAACTGAGCTTCTAGAAATGAAAATAACAAAGTGTGAGATAAAAATAAACCTAATGAAATTAATGGCAGATTAGGCTTAGAAGAAAAAATTAGTAAACTTCAAGATATAGTAAAAGAAAAATTTTAAAAACCATACACACAGAGAAATGAGAATTAAAAAATGTAAACAGAGAGATTAGCTTAAGATGGCAGAGTAGAAGGACATGAGCTCACACCCTTCTTACAAAGACACCAAAATCACAACTAACTGCTGAACAACCATCAACAAAAAAACACTGGAAACTACCAAAAAAGATACCCTACATCCAAAGACAAAGAAGAAGTTGCAACAAGACAGTAGGAGGGGCACGATTGCGATAAAATTAAACCCCAGACCTGCTGGGTGAGAGACCCAGAAACTGGAAAACAATTATACCACAGAAGTTATGCAACAGGAGTGAAAGTTCTGAGCCCCACATCAGACTTCCCAGCTTGGGGTTCTGGCGATGGGAGGAGGAGTTCTCAGAGAATCTGTATTTGAAGGCCAGCAGGGTTTGATCACAGGACTTCCACAGGACTGGGGGAAACAGAAACTCCACTCTTGGAGGGCACGCACAAAGTCCTGTGTGCACCAGGACCCAGGGGAAAAAAGCAGTGACTCCAGAATAGACTGGGCCAGACTTACCTGCTAGTATTGGAGGGTCTCTGGTGGAGGCAGGGGTTGCTGTGGCTCACTGTGGGGACAGCAACATTGACAGCAGCAGTTTTGGGAAGTCCTCATTGGCATGAGCCCTCCCAGAGGCTGCCATTAGCCCCAAACAGCCTGTAGGCTCCAGTACTGAGTCGCCTCAGGCCAAACAACCAACCAGCCCCACCCATCAGCAGACAAGTGGCTTAAAGTCTCCCTGAGCACAGCCCTGCCCACCAGAGGGACAAGACCCAGCTCCACCCAACTGGGCAGGAGCCAGCCCTTCCCATCAGGAAGCCTGCACAACCCTCGTAGACAGCCTCAGCCACCAGAGGGCAGAGAGCAGAAGCAAGAATTACAGTCCTGCAGGCTGTGGAATGGAAACCACAATCACAGAAAGTTAGACAAAATGAGATGTCAGAGGAACATGTCCCAGATGAAGGAACAAGACGAAACCCCAGAACAACTAAGTGAACTGGGGATAACCAACCTACTGGAAAAAGAATTCAGAATAATGATAGTGAAGATGATCCAATATCTCGGAAAAAGAATGGAAATAAGGATCGAGAAGATGTAAGAAATGTTTAACAAAGACCTAGAAGAACTAAAGAACAAACAAAGAGATGACAATACAATAACTGAAATGAAAAATACACTAGAAGGAATCAGTAGCAGAATAAATGAGGCAGAAGAATGGATAAGTGACCTAGAAGACAGAATGATGGAAATCACTGCTGTGGAACAGAATAAAGAAAAAAGAATGAAAAGAAAGGAAGACAGTCTAACAGACCTCTGGGACAACATTAAACACAACAAAGCTTGCATTATAGGCATCCCAGAAGGAGAAGAGGGAGAGAAAGGACCTGAAAAAATATTAGAAGAGATAATAGCTGAAAATTGCCCTTACATGGGAAAGGAAACAGTCACCCAAGTTCAGGAAGCACAGAGAGTCTCAGGTAGGATAAACCCAAAGAGGAACATACCAAGACACATAGTAATCAAATTAACAAAAACTAAAGACAAAAAAATATTAAAAGCAACAAGGGAAAAGCAACAATTAACATACAAGGGAACTCTCACAAGGATATCAGCTGAATTCTCAGCAGAAGCTCTGCAAGTCAGAAGGGAATGGCATGATACATTTAAAATGATGAAAGGGAAGAACCTACAAGCAAGAGTGCTCTAACCAGCAGGGCTCTAATTCAGATTCAACAGAGAAATCAAAAGCTTTACAGACAAGCAAAAGCTAAGAGAATTCAGCACCACCAGAGCAACTCTGCTACAAATGCTAAAGGAACTTCTCTAAACAGAAAAGAACAAAACTAGAAAAAAGAAAATTATGGATGGAAAAGCTCACTGGTAAAGGCAAACATACATTAAAGGTAGGAAATCATCCACACACAAATATATCAAAACCATCAACTATGAGAAGAGGAGAGCACAAACGCAGGATATTGGGAATGCATTTGAAATTAAAAGACCAGCAACTTAAAACAATCTTGTTTATATATAGACTGCTATATCAAAACCACATGTTAACCACAAACCAAAAATCTATGATACATACACAAAAAAGAAAAAGGAATCCAAACACAACACTAAAGTTAGTCATCAAATCACAAGAGAACAAAAGAGGAAGGGAAGAAAAAACACCTACAAAAACAAATCCAAAACAAGTAACAAAATGGCAATAAGAATATACATATGGATAATTACCTTAAATGTAAATGGATTAAATGCTCCAACCAAAATACATAGACTGGCTGAATGGATACAAAAACAAGACCCATATATATGCTGTCAATAAGAGACCACTTCAGATCTAGGGACACATACAGACTGAAAGTGAGGGGACGGGAAAATGTATTCAATGAAAATGGAAATCAAAACAAAGCTGGAGTTGCAATACTCATATCAGACAAAATAGACTTAAAAATAAAGACTATTAGAAGAGACAAAGAAGGACACTATATAATGATCAAGGGATTGATCCAAGAAGATATAACAATTGTAAATATATATGCACCCAACATAGGAGTGCACTTCAATACATAAGGCAAATACTAACAACCATAAAGGAAGAAATCAACAGTAACACAATAATATTGGGGAACTTTAACACCCCACTTACATCAATAGACAGATGATCCAGACAGAAAAACAATAAAGAAACACAGGCCTTAAATGACACATTAGAGCAGATGGAGTTAATTAATATTTATAGAGAATTCCATTCAAAAACAGCAGAATACACATTCTTCTCACTTGCACATGGAACATTCTCTAGGATTGACCACATGCTGGGCCACAAAGTGAGCCTCAGTAAATTTAAGAAAACTGAAATCATATCAAGCATCTTTTCCAACCACAAAGCTATGAGATTAGAAATAAAAGACAAGGAAAAAAAACTGTAAAAAACACAAGCAGGTGGAGGCTAAACAATATGCAACCAAACAACCAATGGATCAGAAGAAATCAAAGAGGAAATCAAAAAACACCTAGAGACAAATGAAAACGAAAGCTCAAGGATTCAAAACCTATGGGATGCAGCAAAACCAATTCTAAGAAGGAAGTTTATAGCATACAATCTTACCTCAGTAAACAAACAAAAAAAATTTCAAATAAACAACCTAACTTTACACCTAAAGCAACTAGAGAAAGAAGAACGAACAAAACCTAAAGTTAGTAGGAGGAAAGAAATCATAAAGATCAGAGCAAAAATAATGAAACAGAGATGAAGAAAACAATAAGATCAATGAAACTAAATGTTGGTTCTTTGAAAAGATAAGCAAAATTGATAAACTTTTAGCCAGACTCATCAAGAAAAAAAAAAAAAGAGAGGACGCAAATCAATAAAATTAGAAATGAAGGAGAAGAAATTACAACCGACACCACAGAAATACAAAGGATCATAAGAGACTTCTACAAGCAACCATATGTCAATAAAATGGACAACCTGGAAGAAATGGGTACATTTTTAGAAAGGTATAATCTCCCAAGATTGGACAAGGAAGGAATAGAAAATATGAACAGATCAATCACAAGTACTGAAATTGAATCAGTGACTTAAAAACTCCCAACAAACAAAAATCCAGGACCAGAAGCCTTCACAGGCGAATTCTCTCAAACATTTAGAGAAGAGTTAACACTTATCCTTCTGAAAATGTTCCAAAAAGTTGCAGAGGAAGGAAAACTCCCAAACTCATTCTATGAGGCCACCATCACCCTGGTGCCAAAACCAGAAAAAGATACCACAAAAAAATAAAATTATAGGGCAATATCACTGATGAACATAGATGCAAAAATCCTCAACAAAATACTAGCAAACAGAATCCAACAACACATTAAAAGGATCATACACCATGATCAAGCGGGATTTATCCCAGGGATGCAAGGATTCTTCAATATCCTCAAATCAATCAGTGTGATACAGCACATCAACAAATTGAAGAATAAAAACCAAATGATCATCTCAATAGATGCAGAAAAGGCTTCTGACAAAATTCAAAACCAATTTTTGACCAACACCAATTTATGACCAACACTCTCTGGGTATAGAGGGAGCATACCTCAACATAATAAAGGTCATATACAAGAAACCTACAGCTAACATCATACTCAACAGTGAAAAGCTGAAAGTATTTCCTCTAAGATCAGGAACAAGGCAAGATGTCCACTCTTGCCACTTTTATTCAACACAGTTTTGGAAGTCCTAGCTATGGCAGTCAGAGAAGAAAAGGAAAGAAAAGGAACCCAGATTGGAAAAGAAGAAGTTAAATTGGCACTGTTTGCAGATGACATGATACTATACATAGAAAATCCTAAAGACATTACCAGAAAACTACTAGAGCTCATCAATGAATTTGGTAAACTTGTAGGATACAAAATTAGCACACAGAAATCTCTTGTATTTCTATACACTAGCTACAAAAGATCAGGAAGAGAAATTCAAGAAACAATCCCATTTGCCATCACATCAAAAAGAATAAAATATCTTGGAATAAACTTACCTAAGGATGCAAAAACCTGTACTCCCAAAACTATAAGACATTGATAAAAGTAATAACAGACTAGACAGATAGATGGAAAGATATACCATGTTCTTGGATTGGAAAAACCAATATTGTCAAAATGACTATACTACTCAATGCAATCTACAGATTAAATGCAATCCCTATCAAATTACCAATGGCATTTTTCACAGGACTAGAACAAAAAATCTTATAATTTGTATGGAGACACAAAAGACCCTGAATAGCCAAATCAACCTCGAGAAAGAAAAACAGAGCTGGAGGGATCAGGGTTCCTGACCTCAGATTATACCACAAAGCAATAGTCATCAAAACAGTATGGTACTGGCACAAAAACAGAAATATAGATCAATGAAACAGGATAGAAAGCCCAGAGATAAACCCACGCACATATGGTCACCTTATCTTTGATAAAGGAGGCAGGAATGTACAGTGGAGAAAGGACAGCCTCTTCAATAAGTGGTGCTGGGAAAACTGGACAGGTACATGTAAAAGTATGAGATTAGATCACTCCCTAACACCATACACAAAAATAAGCTCAAAATGGATTAAAGACCTAAATGTAAGGCCAGATATAAACCCACACCCCTATGGTCAATGAATCTATGACAAAGGAGGCAAGACTATAAAATAGAGGAAAGACAGTATCTTCAATAAATGGCGCTGAGA
The DNA here is from genome assembly GCF_003676395.1 of Aethalodelphis obliquidens. Taxonomy (NCBI): domain Eukaryota; kingdom Metazoa; phylum Chordata; class Mammalia; order Artiodactyla; family Delphinidae; genus Aethalodelphis; species Aethalodelphis obliquidens. The sequence continues at coordinate 16,514,532 of NW_020837992.1, read as the reverse complement.
AAACTGGACAGTTCCATGTAAAAATATGAAATTAGAACACTCCCTAACACCATACACAAAATAAACTCAAAATGGATTAAAGGCCTAAATGTAAGGCTGGATAACATAAAACTCTTAGAAGAAAACATAGGTAGAATACTCTCTGACATAAATCACAGCAATATCTTTTTCAATCCATCTCCCAAAGTAATGGAAATAAAAACAAAAATAAATAAATAGTACCTAATTAAACTCAAAAGCTTTTGCACAACAAAAGAAAACATAAACAAAACGAAAAGACAACCCACAGAATGGGAGAAAATATTTGCAAATGATTCAACCAACAAGGGATTAGTCTCCAAAATTTACAAACAACAGCTCATGTGGCTTAATATCATAAAAACAAGCAACCCAATCAAAAAATGGGCAGAAGACCTAAATAGACATTTTTCCAAAGAAGACACGCAAATGGCCAAAAGGCACGTGAAAAGGTGTTCAACATTGCTAGTTATTAGGGAAATGAAAATCCAAACTACAGTGAGATATCACCTCACACCAGTCAGAATGGCCATCATCAAAAAATCTACAAACAATAAATGGTGGAGAGAGTGTGGAGAAAAGGGAAACCTCCTACACTGTTGGTGAAAATGTAAATTGATACAGCCACTATGGAGAATACAGCCAGAATGGAGGTTCCTTAAAAAACTAAAATAGAACTACCATATGATCCTGCAATCCCACTCCTGGGCATATATCCAGAGAAAAGTATGGTCCAAAAGGATACGTGCACCCCAATGTTCTCTGAGGAAAGAAACAGAAAGCATGCAAACCATAAACAGCCCTCATGCCACAAAAATATTAAACTCTCACAAGCTACACAGGATGCTCCTGCTTATAAATAACCCTCCAAGACTACAGTAGATAATTGTTTCTCCTAAATTAACAGACTAAGAGACATATAAGCAAAATGAAGAAGCAGAGTAACCACTTTCAGTTAAAAGAAAAATTAACTTTCTTAATTTACCAAGAAAATTCTTCTGAAGGAACAATGAAATAGACCTCCTCAGTCTAATAGACACTGAATTCAAAAAGGAGGTAATAGAAATACTGAAGGAATTAAGAAAGGCTATTGACAGAAATGCAGATTACTGTAAAAAGGAACTAGAGACTATAAGGAGGAGCCAAGAAAAATCAGAAAATTCATTTGATGAGACAAAAGCTGAGCTCAAGGAAATGAATAACAGAATGAATAATGCAGAAGAAAGAATAAGTGACCTGGAAGATAGACTAATGGAAATTACCCAATCAAAACATCAGACAGAAAGTCAAATGAAAAAAAAAAAAAAAAAGAAAGAAAGCAATATAAGAGACCTATGCGATAATACAAAGTGGGTCAATCTACACATAATAGGGATACTCAAAGGAGAAGAAAGACAGGAGGGAAATGAAAATGTATTTGAAGAAATTATGGCTGAAAATTTCCCAAACCTAAAGAAGGAAATAGATATCCAGATACAGGAAGCACAGAGGGTTTCAAACAAGATAGACCCAAACAGACCTACAACAAGACATATTATAATAAAAATGGCAAAAGTTAAAGATAAAAAGAAGATTCTAAAGGCAGCAAGAGAAAAACCAAGAGTTCTTTACAAGGCAACCCCTATAAGGCTATTAGCTGATTTCCCTACAGAAACACTGCAGGCCAGAATGGAGTGGCAAAATATATTCAAAGTCTTGAAAGAGAAATATCTGCAACCTAGAATACTCTACCTAGCAAAATTATCATTTAGTATAGGAGGAGAAATAAAAAATTTCTCAGACAAGCAAAAACTAAAAAACACAGCAATACTAAACCTATCCTAAAAGAAATATTGAAAAGCCATCTCTAAACAGAAAAGAGGCAAGAAGAAATAGGAAGGAGGAATTCACAGTTGTAAAGTAAATCTCTTAAATTAGCCAGTATATAAAGATATACTTTATATATATCTATATATTTAAATCTCTTAAATTAGCCAGTATATAAAAAGAAAAAGAAAAAAAGTATTTGTGAAAGCAATGATAAACACAAGGAACAGCAAAGAATAAACATGAAGATGGAAAAAGGAACATCAAAATCAAAACATGTGGGGAAAGAAAGAAAATGCAGATTCTTTTTCTTTTTTTTAGAATGTGTTTGAGCCTATATGACTATCTAAAAGAAGCAGATATAGGAGGGGGTTAAAATATTTGAAACACAGGGCAACCACAAACCAAAAACATACAATAGAGTCACAAAAGCCTAAAAGAAGAGAACACAAGCATAAAATAAAAGGAAATCATCAAACCACAAAAAGAAAAAGAAAGGAACAAAGAAGAAACAAAGAATCAACTGGAAAACAAGGTTTGAAATGGAAATAAATACATATCTATCAGTAATTACCTTAACTGTCGATGGACTGAATGCTCCAATCAAAAGACATAGAGTGGCAGACTGGATAAAAAAACAAGAGCTTACAATATGCTGTCCACAAGATACGCACCTTAGGGCAAAGGACACACATAGATTGAAAGTATGGGAATAGAAAAACTATTTCGTTCAAATGGAAATGACAAGAAAGCGGGAGTTGCAATACTTATATCAGACATTAAACTTTGAAGCAAAGGCTATAAAGAAAGATAAAGAAGGACACTATAAAATGATAAAAGGATCAATACAAGAAGAGGATTTTACACTCATCAACATATATGTACCTAACATAGGAGCACCCAAATACGTAAAACAATTATTATCAGACATAAAGGGAGAAATTGATAGGAATATAGTAATAGTAGGAGACTTTAACACCCCACTCACATCAATGGACAGATCTTCTAGACAGAGAATCAATAAGGCAACAGAGGTCCTAAATGATACAATAGAAGAGTTAGACTTAATTGATATTTTCAGGACACTGTATCCAAAAAAGAGAAACAGAATATACATTCTTTTCAAGTAAACATGGAACATTCTCTAGGACTGACCACACCCTAGGGCACAAAACTAACCTCAACAAATTTAAGAGTATAGAAATTATTTCAAGCCTCTGACCACAGTGACATGAAACTAGAAATCAACCACAGGAAAAGAAATGAGAAAAAAACGATTACATGGAGACTAAATAACATGTTACTAAAAAACCAATGGGTTGGACTTCCCTGGTAGTCCAGTGGTAAAGAATCTGCCTTCCAATGTAGGGGACGTGGGTTCGATCCCTCGTCAGGGAACTAAGATCCCACATGCTGTGGGGCAACTAAGTCCATGTGCCACAACTACTGAGCTCCTGTGCCTCAACTAGAGAGTACATGTGCTGCAAACTACAGAGCCCATGCACTCTGGAGCCCGCACGCCACAACTAGAGAGAGAAAAAACACACACCACAACTAGAGAGAAGCCTGCATGTTGCAATGAAGAGCCCATGCACTGCAACAAAAGATCCTGTGTGCCACAACTAAGACCCAAAACAGCCAAAAAATAAAATAAATAAATAAAATGTTAAAAAAAAAACACAACTAAGTCTCATGATAAAATTTAAAAAACAGAAAAAAAACCCAGTGGGTCAATGAGGAAATCAAAAAGGAAATTAAAAACTATCTTGAGACAAATGACAATGAAAGCACAACTATACAAAATCTATGGGATGCAGCAAAAGCAGTTCTTAGAGGGAAGTTCATAGCAATACAAGCCTTCATCAAAAAAAGAGAACAATTTCAAGTAAACAACCTAACCTGCCACCTAAAAGAATTAGAAAAAGAGGAACAAACAAAACCTAAGTCAGCAGAAGGAAGGAAATAATAAGGATCAAGGGGGAAATAAATAAAATAGAGATTTAAAAAATATAAAAACTTAACAAAACCAAGAGCTGGTTCTTTGAAAGGGTAAACAAAATTGACAAACCTCTGGCCAGGCTCAACAAAAAGAAAAGAGAGAGAACCAAAATAAACAAAATAAGAAATGAAAATGGAGAAATCTCAACTGATACCACAGAAACACAAAAACCATAAAAGAATAATATGAACAATTTTACGCCAACAAATTTGACAACCTACAAGAAATGGACAACTTTCTAGAAACATACAGCCCACCAAAATTGAATAAAGAAGAAATAGATACTTTGAATAGACTGATCACAAGAAGCGAAATAGAATCTGCAATAAAAAAAAACTTCCTACAAACAAAAGTTCAGGACCAGATGGCTTCACAGGCAAATTCTACCAAACTTAGAAGAACTTACACAAATTCTTCTTAAACTCTTCCAAAAGATAAGGAGGGAACACTCCCAAAGATATTCTATGAAGCCACCATCACCCTGATACCAAAACCTGACAAAGACACCACCAAAAAAGCAAATTACAGGCCAATAGCTTTGATGGATACAGATGCAAAAATTATCAACAAAATACTAGCAAACAGGATCTAATGACACATAAAAAAACCATACACCACGACTAAGTGGAATCCATCCCAGGTTCACAAGGATGGTTCAACATATGCAAATCAATAAATGTAATACAACACATTAACAGAAGAAAAGTCAAAAAAACATGGTCATCTCAATAGATGCAGAAAAATCATTTGACAAAATTCAACATCCATTCATGATAAAAACTCTTACCAAGGTGAGAATAGAGGGAACATATCTCAACATAACAAAAGCCATTTATAACAAACACACAGCCAATATAATACTCAATGGTGAAAAGCTGAAAGCCTTCCCACTAAAATCTGGAAAAAGACAAGGATGCTCACTCTCACCACTTCTCTTCAGCATAATATTGGAAGTCCTAGACACAGCAATCAGACAAGAAAAAGAAATGTTATCCAAATTGGAAGGTAAGAGGTTAAAATTGTCACTATATGCAGATGACATGGTACTATATATAGAAACCCCTAAGGACTCCACACAAAAACTACTAGATATAATAAATGAATTCAGCAAAGTAGCAGGATACAAGATTAACATTCAGAAATCAGTTGCATTACTTTACACTAACAATGAAATATCAGAAAAGGAATGAAAAAAAAAAAAAACCTTTTAAAATCCACCAAAAAAAAAAAAAAACACCAATGAATTAATCTGACCAAGGAGGTGACAGACTTATACGGTGAGAACTATAAAACATTAATGAAGGAAATAAAAGAGGATTCAAAGAAATGGAAAGATATCCCATACTCTTGCATTGGAAGAATTAATATTATTAAAATGGCAATACTACCAAAAGCAATCTACAGATTTAATGTGATTCGTAACAAATTACCCATGACATTGTTCATAGAACTAGAACAAATAATCCAAAAATTTATATGGAACCGTAAAAGATCCAGAATTGCTACAGCAATCCTGAGGGGGAAAAAACAAAACAAAGCAGGAGGCATAACTCTCCCAGACGTCAGAAAATACTACAAAGCTACAGTAATCAAAACAGTGTGGTATTGGTACAAAAACAGGTATTCAGATCAATGGAACAGAATAGAGAGCCCAGAAATAAACCCACACACCTACAGTCAATTAATCATTGACAAAGGAGGCAAGAATATAAAATGGGAAAAAGACAGTCTCTTCAGCAAGTGGTGCTGGGAAAGTTGGACAGCTACATGTAAATCAATGAAGTTAGAACATGTCCTCACATCATGCACAAAAATAAACTCAAAATGGCTTAAAGACTTAAACGTAAGACATGACACCATAAAACTCCTAGAAGAGAACATAGGCAAAACATTCTCTGACATAGATCATACCAATGTTTTCTTAAGTCAGTCTCCCAAGGAAACTGAAATAAAAGCAGAGATAGTGGCACAGTGGATAAGACTCCATGCTCCCAATGCAGGGGGCCTGGGTTCGATCCCTGGTTGGGGAACTACATCCCACATGCATTCCACAACTAAGAGTTCGCATGCCACAATTAAGGAGCCTCTGTGCTGTAACTAAGGAGCTGGTGAACCACAACCAAGACCTGATGCAACTAAATAAATAAATAAGAAAATATATTTTTTAAAAAAATTATTTATTTATTTTTGGCTGTGTTGGGTCTTCGTTTCTGTGTGAGGGCTTTCTCTAGTTGTGGCAAGCGGGGTCCACTCTTCATTGTGGTGCATGGGCCTCTCACTATCGCAGCCACTCTTGTTGCAGAGCACAGGCTCCAGACGTGCAAGCTCTGTAGTTGTGGCTCACAGGCCTAGTTGCTCCGCGGCATGTGGGATCTTCCCAGACCAGGGCTCGAACCCATGTCCCCTGCATTAGCAGGCAGATTCTCAACCACTGCACCACCAGGGAAGCCCCAAAATATTTAAAAAAATAAAAATAAAAGCAAAAATAAACAAATGGGACCTAATCAAACTTACAAACTTTTGCACAACAAAGGAAACCATTAAAAAAAAATGAAAAGACAACCTATGAAATGGGAGACAATATTTGCAGATGATGTGACAGACAAGGGCTTAACCTCCAAAATATACAAACAGTTCATACAGCCAACAACAAAAAAACAACCTAATTGAAAAATGGGTATAAGACCTTAATAGACATTTCTCGAAACCAGACATACAGATGGCCAGTAGGCACATGAAAAGATGCTCAACATCATTAATTATTAGAGAAATGCAAATCAAAACTACAATAAGATACCACCTTAAACCAGTCAGAATGGCCATCATTAAAACGCTTACAAATAACAAATGCTAGAGAGGGTGTGGAGAAAAGGGAACCCTCCTACATTGTTAGTGGGAATGTAAGTTGGTACAGCCACTATGGAAAACAGTGTGGAGGTTCCTCAGAACACTAAAAATAGAATTACTATATGATCCAGCAATCCCACTTCTAGGAATATACCTGGACAAAACTATAATTTAAAAAGATACATGCATCCCTATGTTCATAGCAGCACTGTTCACAATAGCCAAAACATGGAAACAACCTAAATATCTATAGACTGATGAATGGATAAAGAAGATGTGGTACATATATATAATGGAATACTACTCAGCCATAAAAAAGAATGAAATAATGTCATTTGCAGCAACATGGATGCAACTAGAGACTATCATACTAAGTGAAGTATGTCAGAAAGAGAAAGACAAATACCATATGATATCACTTATATGTGGAATATAAAATATGGCACAAATGAACCTATCTACAAAATGAAAACAGACTCATAGACATAGAGAACAGACTTGTGGTTGCCAAGGGGGAGAGGGGGAGGGAGAAATATACACTGGGAGTTTAGGGTTGGTAGATGCAAACTATTACTTATTATATTTAGAATGGATAAACAACAAGGTCCTAATGTATAGCACAGAAAACTGTATTGAATATTCTGTGACAAACCATAATTGAAAAGAATATAAAAAAGAATGTATATATGTGTATAACTGAGTCACTTTGCTGTACATCAGAGATTGTCACAACATTGTAAATCAACTATACTTCAACAAAAAATAATTATATAAAAACAAACAAACAAAACCCGAAAAGCTAGATGAAATACAAACAAAAAAAACTGGAATAAAACTACTCTAAAGCATATCAAAATCTAATTGCTCAAAACTAGTGATATAAGAGAATCTTAAAAGCATCCAGAGAAAAAAAAGGCATGATATTGTACATACAGAATGTGGAAGTCAGAACCATGGCCTTCCAAAGATGTCCATGTCCTAATCCTCAGAGCCTATGACTATTTTATGTTATATGCCTAAAGGAATTAATATAGATGATAAAATAAAATTTGCTAACCTGGTAACCCTAGACAGGAAAATTATCCTGGATTGTCTGAATTGGCCCAATATAATCGCAGGGGTCCTCAAAAGAGGATGAGGGAGACCATAGAGAGAACCAGAGAAATAACAGTGTGAGAACTTGGCCTGATGTTGCTGACTTCAAAAGGAAGGGGGTCATGAACCAAGGAATGCAAAATGTTTCTAGAAGCTGAATAAGGCAAGCAAAACAGCATTCTTTCCTATAGCTTCTGGAAAGGAAGACAGCAATGTCAACACCTTGATTTTAGCACAGTGAGACCCATCTCAGACTTCTGAATATTTTTCCAGAACTATAATAAACTTGTGCTGTTTTAAGCCACTAAGGTCGCCATAACTTGTTATAGCAGCAAATAGAAAACCAATACACAGAAGAACAAAGAAAAGGATAATAGCTGATTCTTATTATAATCAATGCAAGAGAGAAAACACTTGAACAACATTTTTAAAGTACCAAAAAAAAAAATCCACATAGAATTCTACACCCAGGGAAATTCACTCTTAAAATGAAGGTAAAATAAGGTTTCTTTTAGATATACAAAATCTGAAGAGACCTACAATAGAGGAAATGATAAAGGAGGTCTTTCAGGAAGAAGGAAAATGACATCAGATTGAAATATGAATCGACACAAAAACATAAAGAAAACAGGAAATGATAATTACATGGGTAAGTACGAAATATTTTTACTAACCATTTATTAAAAATAAATGTTTAGCCTCTGTGTGTTTGTATTTTTACAGTTTTTTCCTGTAATTGATTTCTAATCTCATAGCATTGTGGTCAGAAAAGCTGCTTGATAGGATTTCAATTTTAGAGACACAGACATAGAGAACAAACATATGGATACCAAAAGGGAAATGGGGGAGTGGGATGAATTGGGAGATTGGGATTGACACATATACGCTATTGATACTGTGTATAAAATAGATAACTAACAAGAACCTACTGTATAGCACAGGGAACTCTACTCAATGCTCTGTGGTGACCTAAATAGGAATAAAGTCCAGAAAGAGGGGATATATAAATATGAATAGCTGATTTGCTTTGTTGTACAGTAGAAACTAACACAACATTGTAAAACAACTATACTCCAATAAAAATTAAAAGTGTTTAAATAAAAGTACAATGCATTTTGTGGTTTACAGCATCTGTGAAATTAAAATTTATGACTACAATAGGACAAAGGTCAGGAGGAGTGAAATGAAAGTATGCTGTTGTGTCTTATATTTTATGAGAAGTTGTATAATATCACTTGAAAATAGACAACCAATAAGTCATAAGTTAAAGTTGTATACTCTAAACCCTAAAGCAATCCCCAAAATGACAAAACAAGGACTTATAATAAATAAACAACAAAAAAGAGATAAAACAGAACTATAAAAAGTGTCCAATAGGGCTTCCCTGGTGGCGCAGTGGTTGAGAGTCTGCCTGCCGATGCAAGGGACACAGGTTTGTGCCCCGGTCCGGGAAGATCCCACATGCTGTGGAGCAGCTGGGCCCATGAGCCATGGCCACTGACCCTGCGTGTCCAGAGCCTGTGCTCTGCAACGGGAGAGGCCACAACAGTGAGACGTCCGTGTATCGCAAAAAAAAAAAAAAAATGTGTTCAATAAATCCAAATGAAGGCAGGGAAAAAAAGAGAATGAAAAACAGATGTGGGCTCCCCTGGTGGCGCAGTGGTTGAGAGTCCGCCTGCTGATGCAGGGGACACGGGTTCGTGCCCCAGTCCGGGAAGGTCCCACATGCCGCAGAACGGCTGGGCCTGTGAGCCATGGCCGCTGAGCCTGCGCGTCCGGAGCCTGTGCTCCGCAACGGGAGAGGCCCCAGCAGTGAGAGGCCCCAATAGTGAGAGGCCCATGTACCACAAAAAAACAAAAACAAAAAAAAACAGATGTGACAAACAAAAATATCCAGCAAGAGGATAAATTGAAAATAAACATATCAATAATTACACTAAAAGTAAATGGTCTAAATATCAAAGATTTGTCCGATTTATTTTAAAAAGCAAGAAACTTCATGTGACTTACAAGAAACACCCCTCAGATATAAATACACAAATAGATTAAAAGTAAAAGAATAGAAAATAAATAATGCTAACAATAGTAAAAATAAAAAACTAAAGAAGCTGTACTAGTATTAAGTGAAGTAGATTATGCAGCAAACATTATTACTACGGATAAAGATAGTATTTCATAATGATAAAGAAATAAATTATTATAATTGTTACTTCTACTGCATAAATTTATGTACCATATAAGAGAATTTTAAGACACATGAAGCAAAAATTGACAGAACTACAAGGGTAAATAAACATATCTACAGTTATTTTTAGAGATGTCAATACCTTCTCACAATGATAGAGCAGACTTGAATAACACTTTCATTTAATTTGATCTACTTTACTAGCATAGAAGATTCTGCAAATAGTAGAATACATGTTATTTTCAAGTGCACAAGCAATATTTACCAATATAGACCATACTGTGACCATAAAACAAGTGTCAAAAGATTTTAAGGTATTCAAGTCATATAAAGTATATTCTCTGATTACTATGAAATTAAATTAAAAACTAATAACAGAAAGATCTCTGGAAAATCCCCCCAAAATTTGGAAACTAAATAACACATCTCTAAATTATACATGAGTCAAAGAATATATCAAAGGGGAATGAAAAATTATTTCAGGGCCTCCCTGGTGACACAGTGGTTAAGAATCTGCCTGCTAATGCAGGGGACATGGGTTCGAGCCCTGGTCCGGGAAGATCCCAAATGCCACGGAGCAACTAAGCCTGTGCACCACAATTATGAGCCTGTGCTCTAGAGCCTGTGAGCCACAACTACTGAGCCCACAAGCTGCAACTACTGAAGCCCTTGCACCTAGAGCCCGTGCTCCGCAACAAGAGAAGCCACTGCAATGAGGAGCCCATGCACTGCAACGAAGACCCAATGCAGCCAAAAATAAATAAATAAAATAAATTATTTTAAAAAATTATTTCAGACTTAATGAAAATGAAATTACTACCTATCAAATCTTGTAGAGCATCACAATTTTATAGAATTAATGCCAATACTAGAAGAGAATAAAGTCCTCAAATCAATGACCTCAGCTGCCAGCTAGAAAAAGGAGAGCCAATTAAATTCAAAGGAAGTAGAATAAAGGAAAAGTCAGAACATAAATTAATGAAACAGAAAAATAGAGAAAAATCAACAAAATCAAAAGCTGATTCTTTGAAATTAAGGGATAAATATTTAGCTACACAGGGTAAGAATCACAAAGTATTCTTATCAGGAATTAGATCAAGGGCATTACTATGGATCATAGATATTTAAAGGCTAAAAAGTGAATATTATAATTTATGCCTATAAATTTGACAACTTAGATGAACTTAGTGAAAAACCTTATGAAGCAAACTCCAGGCTCAGGTGGCTTCATTAGTTAATTCTACTAAATGTTTATAAATAATTAATACCAAGTATACACAAATTCTTTCAGAAAATTGAAAAGAAGAAAGTACTCTCCAAGTCATTCTATGAGTTTGACATTAAAGTTAAACAAAAACAAAATAAAAACATTGCAAGAAATGAACTACCAATCAATATCCCTCATAAATATAGATACAAAAATTCTAGACAAAATTTGGACAAATCAAATCCAGCAATATGTAAAGGGGGATAATACATCATGGGGTTTTCCAGGGATGCAAGCAAGGTTGGTTTAACATGCAAAATTCAATTAATGTAGGAGGATTCTGGGAAGATGGCAGAGTAGGAAGCACCAGAAATCTGTCTCCTCACTTAGACAACAATAAAACTGGCAGAATCTGTGTGATATAACTACTTTGGAACACTGTGGTATAGACTGAAGGCTTGCCACTTCCAGTAAAAGTCTTTGATGGTAAATTGCAGTTGGTCTCTTTCTCTGTGGCCAGAGACCACCCTCACAGTTTCCCTGTGCAGCCCTGCACTGTGTGGGGCTCTTTCCTCTCCAGAACTGCACAGAGTGAGGTGTTGGAAATACAACAAACAAGCAGCCACTGATGGTGCCTTCACAGAGCTGGTGGGAGAAAATTAAGGAAGAAGCAAAATTTGTGGCCCTGAACCAAGGTGGCAGAGTAGAAGGATGTGCTCTCACTCTCTCTTGTGAGAACAACAGAATCACAACTAGCTGCTGGACAATCATGAAGAGGAAGACACTGGAACTCACCAAAAAAGATACCCCACATCCAAAGACAAAGGAGAAGACACAATGAGACAGTAGGAGGGGCGCAATCACAGTAAAATCAAATCCCATAACTGCTGGGTGGGTGACTCACAGACTGGAGCACACTTATACCACAGAAGTACACCCACTGGAGTGAAGGTTCTGAGCCCCACATCAGGCTTCCCAACCAGGGGGTCCGGCAACGGCAGGAGGAATTCCTAGAGAATCAGACTTTGAAGGCTAGTGGGATTTGATTGCAGGACTTTGACAGGACTGGGGGAAAGAGAGATTCCACTCTTGGAGGGCACACACAAAGTAGTGTGTGCATCGGGACCCAGGGGAAGGAGCAGTGACCCCAGGGGAGACTGAACCAGACCTACCTGCTAGTGTTGGAGTGTCTCCTGCAGAGGTGGGGGGTGGCTGTGGCTCACCGTGAGGACAAGGACACTGGCAGCAGAAGTTCTGGGAAGTACTCCTTGGCATGAGCGCTCCCAGTGTCTGCCATTAGCCTCACCAAAGAGCCCAGGTAGGCTCCAGTGTTCGGTTGCCTCAGGCCAAACAACCAACAGGGAGGGAACCCAGCCCCACCCATCAGCAGTCAAGCAGATCAAAGTTAACTGAGCTCTGCCCACCAGAGCAACAGCCCGCTCTACCCACCACCAGTCCCTACCATCAGGAAACTTGCACAAGCCTCTGAGATAGCCTCATCCACCAGAGGGCAGACAGCAGACGCAAGAAGCACTACAATCCTGCAGCCTGTGGAACAAAAACCACACCCACAGAAAGACAGACAATATGAAAAGGCAGAGGGCTATGTACCAGATGAAGGAACAAGATAAAACCACAGAAAAACAACTAAATGCAGTGGAGATAGGCAACTTTCCAGAAAAAGAATTCAGAATAATGATAGTGAAGAGGATCCAGGACCTCAGAAAAAGAATGTAGGCAAAGATCGAGAAGATGCAAGAAATGTTTAACAAAGACCTAGAAGAATTAAAGAACAAACAAACAGAGATGAACAATACAATAACTGAAAAACTACACTAGAAGCAATCAATAGCAGAATAACTAAGGCAGAAGAACGGATAAGTGACCTGGAAGAAAAAAGAATGAAAAGAAATGAAGACAGCCCAAGACACCTCTGGGACAATATTAAACACAACAATATTAGCATTATAGGGGTCCCAGAAGGAGAAGAGAGAGAGAAAGGATGAGAGAAAATATTTGAAGAGATTATAGTTGAAAACTTCCCTAAAATGGGAAAGGAAATAGCCACCCAAGTCCAGGAAGTGCAGTGAGTCCCATACAGGATAAACCAAAGGAGAAACACACCAAGACATATAGTAATCAAATTGAGAAAACTAAAGACAAAGAAAAATTATTGAAAGCAGCAAGGGAAAAACGACAAACAATATACAAGGGAAGCCACATAAGCTTAACAGCTGATTTCTCAGCAGAAACTCTACAAGACAGAAGGGAGTGGCATGATATACTTAAAGTGATGAAAGGGAAGAAACAACAACCACCATTACTCTACCCAGCAAGGATTTCATTCAGATTTAATAGAGAAATCAAAAGCTTTACAGACAAGCAAGAACAAGAGAATTCAGCATCACCAAACCAGCTCTACAACAAATGCTAAAGGAACTTCTCTAAGTGGGAGACACAAGAGAAGAAAAGGACCTACAAAAACAAACCCAAAACAATTAAGAATATGGTAATAGGAACATACATATAATTACCTTAAACGTAAATGAATTAAATGGTCCAACCAAAAGAAACAGGCTTGCTGAATGGATACAAAAACAAGACCCATATATATGCTGTCTACAGGAAACCCACTTCAGGCCTAGGTACACATACAGACTGAAAGTGAGGGGATGGAAAAAGATATTCCATGCAAATGAAATCAAAAGAAAGCTGGAATAGCAATACTAATATCAGATAAAATAGACTTTAAAATAAAGAATGTTACAAGAGACAAGGAGGGACACTACATAATGATCAAGGAATCAATCCAAGAAGAAGATATAACAATTATAAATATATATGCACCCAACATAGGAGCACCTCAATACATAAGGCAACTGCTAACAGCTATGAAAGAGGAAATCGACAGTAACCCAGTAAAAGTGGGGGACTTTAACACCTCACTTACACCAATTGACAGATCATCCAAAATGAAAATAAATAAGGAAACAGGAGCTTTAAATGATATAACAGACCAGATAGATTTAATTGATATTTATAGAACATTCCATCCCAAAACAGCAGATTACACTTCTCAAATGCGCATGGAACATTCTGCAGGATAGATCACATCTTGGGTCACAAATCAAGCCTCAGTAAATTTAAGAAAACTGAAATCATATCAATCATCTTTTCTGACCACAATGCTATGAGATTAGAAACGAATTACAGGGAAAAGAACGTAAAAAAAACCAAACACATGGAGCCTAAACAATACGTTACTAAATAACCAAGAGATCACTGAAGAAATCAAGGAAGAAATCCAAAAATATCTAGAGACAAATGACAATGAAAACACGATGATCCAAAACCTATGGGATACAGCAAAAGCAGTTCTAAGAGGGAAGTTTATAGCTATACAAACATACCTCAAGAAACAAGAAAAACCTCAAATAAACAATCTAACCTAAAGGAACTAGAGAAAGAAGAACAAACAAAACCCAAAGTTAGCAGAAGGAAAGAAATCATAAAGATCAGAGCAGAAATAAATGAAATAGAAACAAAGAAAACAATAGCAAAGATCAATAAAACTAAAAGCTGGTTTTTTGAGAGGATAAACAAAATTGATAAACCATTAGCCAGATTCATCAAGAAAAAAAGGGAGAGGACTCAAATCAATAAAATTAGACATGAAAAAGGAGAAGTTACAACAGACACCACAGAACTACAAAGCATCCTAAGAGAGTACTACAAGCAGCTCTATGCCAATAAAATGGAAAACCTGGAAGAAATGGACAAATTCCTAGAAAGGTATAACCTTCCAAGACTGAACCAGGAAGAAATTGAAAATATGAACAGACCAATCAGAAGTAATGAAATTGAAACTAGGATTAAAAATCTTCTACCAAACAAAAGTCCAGGACCAGATGGCTTCACAGGTGAATTTTATCAAACATTTAGAGAAGAGATAACACCCATCCTTCTGAAAATCTTCCGAAAAATTGCAGAGGAAGGAACACTCCCAAACTCATTCTATGAGGCCACCATCACCCTGATACCAAAACCATACAAAGATACTACAAAAAAAGAAAATTATACACCAATATCACTCATGAATATAGATGCAAATATCCTCAACAAAATACTAGTAAACAGGATCCAACAGCACCTTAAAATGATCACACAACAAGTGGGATTTATCCCAGGGATTCAAGGATTCTTCAATATATGCAAGTCAATCGTGATACACCATAGTAATAAACTGAAGAATAAAAACCATATGATCATCTCTATAGATGCAGAAAAAGCTTTTGACAAAATTCAACATCCACTTATGATTAAAAACTTTCCAGAAAGTGGGCATAGAGGGAATCTACCTCAACATAGTAAAGGCCATATGTGAAAAACCCACAGCAAACATCATTCTCAGTGGTGAAAAACTGAAAGTATTTCCTCTAAGCTCAGGAACAAGACAAGAATGTCCACTCTCACCCCTATTATTCAACATAGTTTTGGAAGTCCTAGCCACAGCAATCAGAGAAGAAAAAGAAATAAAAGGAATCCAAATTGGAAAAGAAGAAGTAAAACTGTCACTGTTTGCAGATGACAAGATATTATACATAGAGAATCCTAAAGATACCACCAGAAAACTACTAGAGCTAATCAATGAATATGCTAAAGTTGCAGGATACAAAATTAATGTACAGAAATCTCCTGCATTCCTATACACTAACAATGAAAGATCAGAAAGAGAAATTAAGGAAACAATCCCATTAACCACTGCAACAAAAACAATAAAATACCTAGGTTTAAACCTACCTAAGGAGGTAAAAGACCTGTACTCAGAAAACTATAAGACAGTGATGAAAGAAATCAAAGATGACACAAACAGATGGAGAGATATACCATGTTCTTGGATTGAAAGAATCAATGTTTGAAAATGACTATACTACCCAAAGTGATCTACAGATTCAATGCAATCCCTATCAAATTACCAATGGCATTTTTTACAGAATTAGAGCAAAAAAAATCTTAAAATTTGTATGGAGACACAAAAGACCCCAAATAGCCAAAGCAGTCTTGAGGGGAAAAAAACGGAGCTGGAGGAATCAGACTCCCTGACCTCAGACTATACTACAAGGCTATAGTAATCAAGACAATATGGTACTGGCACAAAAACAGAAACATAGATCAATGGAACAAGATAGAAAGCCCAGAGATAAACCCACGTACCTATGGTCAACTAATCTATGACAAAGGAGGCAAGGATATACAATGGAGAAAAGACAGTCTCTTCAATAAGTGGTGCTGGGAAAACTGGGCAGCTACATGTAAAAGAATGAAATTAGAACACTCCCTAACACCATACACAAAAATAAACTCAAAATGGGTTAAAGACCTAAATGTAAGACCAGACATTACAAAACTCTTAGAGGAAAACATAGGAAGAACACTCTTTGACATAAATCACACCAAGGTCTTTTATGAACCACCTCCTAGAGTAACGGAAGTAAAAGCAAAAATAAACAAATGGGACCTAATGAAACTTGAAAGCTTTTACACAGCAAAGGAAACTATAAACAAGATGAAAAGACAACCCTCAGAATGGGAGAAAATATTCACAAACAAATCAACGGACAAATGATTAATCTCTAAAATATATAAACAGCTTATGATGCTCAATATTAAAAAAAAAAAATCAAAAAATGAGAAGACCTAAATAGACATTTCTCCAAAGAAGACATACAGATGGCCAAGAGACACATGAAAAGCTGTTCAACATCACTAATTATTAGAGAACTGCAAATCAAAACTACAATGAGGTATCACCTCCCACCAGTTAGAATGGGCATCATCAGAAAATCTACAAACAACTGGATGATGGAAAGGGTGTGGGGAAAAGGGAACCCTCTTGCACTGTTGGTGGGAATGTAAATTGATACAGCCACTATGGAGAACAGTATGGAGGTTCTTTAAAAAACTAAAAATAGAATTACCATATGATCCAGCAATCCCACTACTGGGCATATACCCAGAGAAAACCATAATTCAAAAAGGCACATGCACCCCAATGTTCATTGCAGCACTATTTACAATAGCCAGGTCATGGAAGCAACGTAAATGCTCATAGACAGACGAATGGATAAAGAAGATGTGGCACATATATACAATGGAATATTATTCAACCATAAAAAGGAATGAAATTGGGTCATTTGTAGAGACTTGGATGGATCTAGAGACTGTCGTACAGAGTGAAGTAAGTCAGAAAGAGAACAACAAATATCGTCTATTAATGCAGATATGTGGAACCTAGGAAAATGGTACAGATGAATGGGTTTGTAGGGCAGAAATAGAGACACAGATGTAGAGAACAAGTGTATGGACACCAAGGGTGGAAAGTGGGGGTGGGGGTGGGGGTGGGGGTGGTGGAGTGATGAATTGGGCAATTGGGATTGATATGTATACACTAATATGTATAAAATGGATAACTAATAAGAACCTGCTGTATTAAAATATATATAAAATAAAATTCAAAAAAATAGGGAAATTCAAACAAAGTTTAATTTGTTTATGGGAATTATTAAATAAGTCAAACATTCTTGCCTAAAACTAGTAAATGGTTAAGCTGGACAATGAAATTTTAAGTAGAGTATTTCTTGATATATTTTTTATTTGGTTTTCCTTTACATGAAAGTCATAAATAATGTCAGTTAACAAGAATGGATCTTAGAGATTATTTCATTCCTGTGTGCATTTTAGAGTGAAACAAGGTCCTGAAAAATTAAGTGACTATGCCTGTGGTCACATAGATAGTGGTAGAATCATGCTGTTTGCCTTTCCCCTCAAAATGCTACCAGTGTGATATGTTTGTGTATGTAGGAACATTCTTGCATTTAGATATGAAGAAAGGCAAAATCTTAAAAAGGAAGAGGTATGTGTCTATATGTAATATAGACACATATTTATGCATGAAAGACAAACAGACAACACCTGTGGCTCCAGACTGACACAGGACATTTGACCTTGTCAGAATCATCAGAGAGAAAGCTAAGATCATGAAGGATGGTCGTTACCCATTAGATTCTTGTGGAGAATCAGATGAGAAAAGAGACTATGTCAGGTTGGAAATGATGGTGGATTCTGTTTTCTTTAGTTAAAAAAAGATCTACTTTATTTCCTTCTGAATATTTTCACAAAATGCTCTGTTAACTTGATTCTGTTGGGTGGAGGGGTGGGAAGAATTTTTATGATGCCCACAGGGAATCTTTCAACCAAACATGCAGTCATTGGCCCTAATCATAATTTAGATAATATTCAATTTTCCAGAAGCACTTTTGCAGGCATCCCAGAACTTTATTGATTAGGAATATGTTTCAACAAGCCTTGAGGTTTACCTATGATTTACAAACTCTGCCTTCATAGAGAGCATAATTCAAGGGTGCTAATAAGATTTCTGAGGGGATCATCAGTCTAGAAGTCAGGATAGTCTGTTGGCTTATTTTCGTATCATTTTACAAACACCATAAGCAGATAAAGGATGCAAACCTTTTCAGTGTCAAGGAAGATAACATTGTTCTTAAAGCAGCAGATATTATTCCCCTTGTCCCCAGTTCTTTGCCACAGGCATAAATAGGACTGTTTCCTCCACTGGTCACTTGTTTAACTAGTGGCACCTTTTATTTCTAATTGAAACTTAAATCTATAAAATTTGTCCTAATCATTAGAGTCACCCCTCTCTCCACTATTTGGACCTTCTGAGCCTTCATCTCATTTAGGGAATGACTGCCAAGGTCACTGCAGAAGGGCTAAAGCAGCACTGTTGAATAGAACATCTGTGATGAAGGAAATGTTCAGTATCTGTACCAGCCGGTATGGTACCCACTGGACATGTGGCTATTGAGTACTTGGCATGTACTATGACTGAGAAATTCAATTTTTTATTTTATTTAGACTTAAATTTAGTGACCACCTTCTTAGACAGTACAGGGGCTAAGTATGATCACGTCTATCCACATCCCACTGGCCAGAACCCATTCTTACTGTTCCAACCTAATTGCAAAGTACACTGGGGAATGTAGTCTTCCGTGTCAAGAAGAGGGAAAGGGGATTGGTGAGCATCTAGCAGGCCTCTGCCATAGGCTGCCAATCTGGAAGTCTTTTTCACTCCTGCTTTCACACATAGGACATACATATCAAGGAGGCCAATTAAAGCCCCACCCAGTCTCTGTATCCTGCTTGAAGCTCAGGAACCCAGGTGTTAGGCAGCCCTTTCCATCAGCTCCACATGTAGGTTTTCTTAGCTTGGCAATTGATGAAATAAGGAGAAAGTTATACGCATCTCCCTTCCCCTCCCCTGCCCGCACAAAGAATACACGGATGGGACAGGGCTGGGATAACCACAGTAAACACCCCTTCAGAAAGGGGAAGAGTGGAGACACTGTACAGAAAGTTGTCTGGAGCAATTCTGTGACTTGTTAGGCAGATGTCATAAAGGCACCCGTCTTTGGGGTGGGGTAGTTCCTCTATTGTATTGATTCTGAAGAGTTTTCTTGTTCATTGTTCTCTGTGGCTCCTGGTTCTTCAAGGAGGCTCCCCTTGTTTCTTAAACCTATAAAGTACCCTTTGGGGGGACTGTGCAGCTTTTAAAGCAGATCATGTTTGTGGAAGTTTTGAGGATTGTTTTAAGTTTTGAACAATAAAGTCCTTCTTAAAATCCACATTAATGGTTTCTTCAGTAACATAATTCCCTCAGAAATATAATGGACTTCTAATCTATCTATTTCCAGTGCATCTCATATGCCAGTAACCACACCCAGATTTCTCCTGAGACATAGTTCTCAAATATGCTTTTTCAAATCTTTATTTTCTCACCCCCATTGTTCTCTATCTCAACTTAAATATGGCTATCATGAAACCACAATCTGATCTTTTCCCTAGTCACTTGAATCTGATCTTTTCCCTAGTCACTTTCATCAAATGAGAAGTTTTATAAGGGTTTTGTCTTCAGAGGTTCCAAAAATCCCATCTCTAACACTTCAGAGTTAGAAGCAGCCAGCTTTTACAATCCTGCAAAGCCCTGGATTTCTGGACTTTCTATTCATTTTATTTCTGCTTGCAAACAAGCTGAGTCTTTCCTGAACTTATCTCTTTCTTCTAATACCTCATCAAATGCAACCAAGAGTATCCAACATGCATTGGTAGCATCCTGTTTTCCAGATTCTTCCCCTAAATTTATGAAGTTATTAGACACATGATCTGACATCCAGGTTACAGCATTGTATTTCAAGTTCTAGTGTTTCATCAAATGTATGGCACTGTTTAATATGTATCTTTTTTTTTTTTTTTGCGGTACGTGGGCCTCTCACTGTTGTGGCCTCTCCCCTTGCGGAGCACAGGCTCCGGACGCGCAGCCTCAGCGGCCATGACTCACGAACCCAGCCGCTCTGCGGCATGTGGGATCTTCCCAGACCGGGGCACGAACCTGTGTCCCCTGCATCTGCAGGCGGACTCTCAACCACTGCGCCACCAGGGAAGCCCTGTTTAATATGTATTTTAATCTTTTTAGCCTCCAATAATGGTTTGCTGTCACTCAGTGCTGATTTTTTAGGTCCTGGCACAAATTCTGGGCTTTTGCTTTCAGTAACATCCCAATTCAAGATACCAATTTCTTTGTTAGAGGAATTCATTCTAGCTGCTCTAAGAACCACAAGGGTTTATTTCTTGCTTATACCCTTATTTAATGCGGGTCAGAGGCTCTCCTTGGGGGCTCTCAGCTTGGCAGTGACCTCAGGGTTTCAGTACCTTTGCATCCTGTGAAATTGCTATTTAAACATGTGGCTTCTAAGAAGCACCATAGAAAGAGAAAGGGGGAGCTAATTGTGTAGGGACTTTTCTACCCACATCCCATTAGCCAGAATCTGGTGGACTCAGTCTAATTTCAGAGGATGTTGGGAAATGTAACATTTCTCTGTGCATAAGAAAATGGATTGGTGAGCACCCAGCCTTCCAAGCTAGCCTGCCACACTAAGGATGTTCCAGGCTCTTTATCATTGATATTGATTCAGTTCTCACAACAACCCTATGTAGAAGGTATTATCCCCATTTCATAGGTAGGAACTAGAAAGAGCTTATGATATTAGTCTTCCCACATTTCGTTGCCTAAACTTAAGAGTCCCCATCATGAGGTCAGGTAGCATCAGGAAGGCTGCCATTTAACCAGATGATTTCACCTCAGTCCAGATTTTGGTCATCAGTTTCGAGGACCAGAAAATGATTTGGGGTTTCTGAGAGCGAGTTGGTTAATCAGGCGTAGCTTTACATTAACTAAACTCACAGGAATTGCTGTGTACATCACTAATAACTTATTAACTTATGAAAAGAAATACAGTTGTCCCTTGAACAACATGGGTTTGAACTGCGAGGGTCCACTTATACGCAGATTCTTTTCAATAGTAAATACTGCAGTGCTACGTGTTTCCTGGTTGGTTGAATCTGTAGGTAAGGAGGAACCACTGATACAGAGGGACGACTGTAAGTCAGACATGAATTTTCAACTGTGCAAAGGGTCAGTGCCCCTAAATCCCATGTTGTTCAAGGGCCAGCTGTATAATCATCACATGGGCTGGAATTTCACGTGTGTGTGATATGCTCTTTTTCTAAAGTCTGGTGATATTCAGGAATGAGTGTTGGGGGGATATCAGGGTCACATGGAGAGCAATTCAACATACACGTGGTTTCTTGCCTTATCCATTATGATGCTCCCATACTTCCTGGAAAGCTCCCTAAGGGATTCTCAGACAACCTTCCTATTCTCCTCTCTCTTTCTCCACTTTGACCACATCCACTATAAACAGACAAATCTCTCTGAAAAGCTACATTCTCCAAAAACAGCCAAGCAGAACAAGGGTATTTAGATGAGATTCTGCTCCCCAGATAGGAAGGCTTGGAATCCTTTCGTACACTACAGAGAGGGCCCTACCAGTGGGAATCAAAAGTTCTGCCCACATTGGTCTCTTGCTATGTACTTTCTGCCTCCTTTATGTAGCTTAAGTCATCCCACTATGAATTATCTTTTTCTAAGTTTCTCTTACTGACCAACCCCATCCTGACTGTTTGCTTTTGTGAGCGCTGCTCATATATCCGTTTGGGTTACAGTCAAACTTTGCTGTATTTTTCAGATGACTTTGCATATCTTTGCTGTAACCAGAGTCATATATGCTGGTCATAATTCAGTGAGGGAAATTTACCCCTTTTCCAAATTCTGGATGACACCTTATTTTTTACTCTGTGTGTCCCTTATGAATTATAACAGAGAAAGCCTGGCATAAAAGAAGTAAACAACTTCCCTCTGCTTTGACGTTTCTCCATATTTCCTCTCCCTTAATGCTGTGTTGATCAATTATCAGGTATCAGTGATGGATCATGGCTCAGCAAGTCATCTGAAGTTTGCAATCAACATGAAACATTCCTATCCCTCTCTAAGTTTTGTCCATATTTAGTAAGGTCATAGACTCTCAGCATATTTAGGGATGTCAGAGTCATAATTTTCTAATAATTTTGGATACTACTTGATTAGAGGATAGAGAAACTAAATTAAAGAGAAAGAAATCTCTGAATTCCAGGGGATGTTAAGATTCACTTTGTTATAAAGCAGAAACTAACACACCATTGTAAAGCAATTATACTTCAATAAAGATGTAAAAAAAAAAAAGATTCCTCTGTGGGGGAGACCATTGACCTGGTTTGGAGGTAAAGCTAGATGATCCTCAAGAGCTCTTCTAACCCTGACATTCTGGAAGCTTCCAGACTCTTTTAGCTTCTTATCCACTCTTCCTTGGGGTAACTAGATGTATGACAGCTGCTGGGGTTTTTGGTTTGTTGGTTTGTTTTTAACCACTGGACTTCTCCCTGCCTTCCACTAAGATTTCCTTCCCACTGAGAGCTGGCTCTCACTTGAAATCTGGGTATATATCTTAATAAATGTATAAATTATTTTTAACTAGAGATGATTTTATTGCTACATAGGCAATGTAAAACATTTATTCTGTCCCCATGACACAGTCTTCTGTTTTGTGTATGCTGCTTCCATCTCCAAGCACTGCCTCTGCCTTTGGGTCCTGGCCTTAGAGCAGCTCAACGTGGGACCCATGTGGAGGTCCTTCTCTTATTTCACAAGTGAAGCAGAGTGGTCTGACTTGCCATGGTCATAGTTAGGGTGGGGAGCAGCTGGAATAGCACACATGGAACTTAGCAACATTTTTTCATTTTATTGTTATTATTCTCTTAGTGTTTCTGTAGGAGATGCTGTTTCTGAGTTGCCTGTGTGAAATGAATAATGGGCAAAGGAACAAGGAAAGGATCACTAAAGGCCGCCTACTGTGCACTCAGACCACATCAGAGTAGCCAGTGGTGAGATCTTAAGAGAGACTGAATGGGCTTTGTTAAAGAATTCCCTCTCACTGCCCTCAGCTCAGTCAATCCTGGGACCCAGTGGTATACTGGGGCTGGTTGGCATGGGCTCATACAAGCCAATTGTTCATCTCTCTTCCCAAACCCCACATTCAGTAACTTCCTAATGGTAGCTTGAAGTTGGACATGGTTGGAATATTTACAACATGGAATTGGCAAATGTTACAAACTAGGGTTTAAAACATTTTTTTGTCCTTGAAGAGCCAGTTACCAGATATTTAACAGCAAACCACTGTCCAGATTTAGTCATGGCACCGTGTCAGCTCAGTGAATTCAGAGTATAACAAGGATAGAGATCTAGTCACCTACATGTCACGGGGAACTGAAAAGAGCTTACTAATTCAAGCCTGTTGAATTATAAATATATAATAATGTACTGTGAATATAAGCAAGGCATACATGCAACATTTATATCTCATTCTTCTCTCATATCCTCTCATATTCCTATGACATATTAAAATATTTTCTTAATGTTTGAGATTTTATTAACTTTGAACACTGATTGAAATAATTTACTGAACTCCTTTATTTTTCACAGACAGTAAAATAAAATATCATTAAGATTAGTGGATGATTAGCCTCCCCAAATTTCTGAAATTTTGCTGTTAATTTAACTATTTTCTTTAAATAAAAAGTGATATAAGGGAACTTCCACATCAAAGTAGTACGTAACAGTTGATTGTAAGCAGACTGGCACTCCAGTTTTTATTAGAGAGTTGAAAACTATATCTCCTGGGACTTCCCTGGTGGCGCAGTGGTTAAGAATCTGGCTGCTAATGCAGGGGACCCAGGTTCGATCCCTGGTCTGGGAAGATCCCACATGCCGTGAAGCAACTAAGCCAGTGTGTCACAACTACTGAGCCCATGTGCCACAACTACGGAAGCCCACATGCCTAGAGCCCATGCTCTGCAACAAAGAAGACACTGCAATGAGAAGCCTGCACACTGCAACAAAGAGTAGCCCCTGCTCAACACAACTAGAGAAAACCCACGCACAGCAATGAAGACCCAACGCAGCCAAAAGTAAATAAATAAATAATAATAAACTAAATTAAAGATATGTATATTTTTTAAAAAAGAAAACTGTATCTGTAAGAACTAAGAAATAATAGGACAATTGAAAAAAGTATTTTAAGACATCAAAGAAATGTGGAACCAATAAGGACTAGATAACACAAAATTCTGGAGGGAGGAAGACTCCTTTCTATGTGAGCTGAAATTGGTAGCATTTTATTTCCTGGGAGCATTTTACAAATCAGGAAAAGGACTGGATATCAGGCATGGCCCAGGCAGCAGCTGGCTACTGGGGAAAACTGGAATCAGCAGTTCTTATATTTGTCTTTGGTTTTCAACAGGTTAACTTTATGTGCTTTGGTTGGCTTTCTTTGTATTCATCCTCTTTGGAGATTGCTGAACATTTTGAATCATTCAAAAGATTCTCATCCATTATCTCTTCAGTTCTCAGGTCTGCCCCAATCACTCTCTCTCCTTTCCTTCTGGGACTTATACCTATGATAACCTTTTTTGTTTTTTTGTTTTTTTACAGCATTACTCTCTTCTCTGTTTTTTTTTTAATTTTTATTTAATTTTTATTTCTTTTATACAGCAGGTTCTTATTAGTTATCTATTTTACACATATTACTGTATATATGTCAATCCCAATCTCCCAATTCATCCCACTACCATCAACCTGCCTCTTTCCCCGCTTGGTGTCCATATGTTTGTTCTCTACATCTGTGTCTCTATTTCTGCCTTGCAAACTGGTTCATCTGTACCTTTTAACTAGATTCCACATATATGCATTAATATACATATTTGTTTTTCTCTTTCTGATTTACTGCACTCTGTATAACAGTCTCTATGTCCATCTATGTCTCTACAAATGACCCAAATTCGTTCCTTTTTATGGCTGAGTAATATTCCATTGTATATATCTGCCACATCTTCTTTATCCATTCGTCTGTCTACGAGCATTTATGTTGCTTCCATGACCTGGCTATTGTAAATAGTGCTGCAATGAACATTGGGGTGCATGTGTCTTTTTGAATTATGGTTCTCTGGGTATATGCCCAGTAGTGGGATTGCCAGGTCATATGGTAATTCTATTTTTAGTTCTTTAAGGAACTTCTGAACCATTCTCCATAGTGGCTGTATCAATTTACATTCCCACCAACAGTGCAAGAGGGTTCCCTTTTCCCCACACCCTCTCCAGCATTTGTTGTTTGTAGATTTTCTGATGATGCCCATTCTAACTGGTGCAAGGTGATACCTCATTGTAGTTTTGATTTGCAGTTCTCTAATAATTAGTGATATTGAACAGCTTTTCATGTGCCTCTTGGCCATCTGTATGTCTTCTTTGGAGAAATGTCTATTTAGGTCTTCTGCTCATTTTTTGATTGTTTTTTTTTTAATATTGAGCATCATAAGCTGTTTATATATTTTGGAGATTAATCCTTTGTCCGTTGATTCGTTTGCAAATATTTTCTCCCATTCTGAGGGTTGTCTTTTCATCTTGTTTATAGTTTCCTTTGCTGTGTAAACGCTTTCAAGTTTCATTAGGTCCCAGTTGTTTACTTTTGCTTTTATTTCCATTATTCCAGGTGGTGGTTCATAAAAGACCTTGGTGTGATATATGTCAAAGAGTGTTCTTCCTATGTTTTCCTCTAAGAGTTTTGTAATGTCTGGTCTTACATTTAGGTCTTTAACCCATTTTGAGTTTATTTTTGTGTATGGTGTTAGGGAGTGTTCTAATTTCATTCTTTTAAATGTAGCTGCCCAGTTTTCCCAGCACCACTTATTGAAAAGACTGTCTTTTCTCCATTGTATAACCTTGCCTCCTTTGTCATAGATTAATTGACCATAAGTGTGTGGGTTTATCTCTGGGCTTTGCATCCTGTTCCATTGAACTATGTTTCTGTTTTTGTGCCAGTACCATATTGTCTTGATTACCGTAGCTTTGTAGTATAGTCTGAAGTCAGGGAGTCTGATTCCTCCAGCTCCGTTTTTTTCCCTCAAGACTGCTTTGGTTATTTGGGGTCTTTTGTGTCTCCATACAAATTTTAAGATTTTTTGCTCTAATTCTGTAAAAAGTGTCATTGGTAATTTGATAGGGATTGCACTGAATCTGTAGATTGCTTTGGGTAGTATAGTCATTTTAACAATATTGATTCTTCCAATCCAAGAACATGGTATATCTCTCCATCTGTTGGTTTCATCTTTAATTTCTTTCATCAGTGTCTTATAGTTTTCTGCATACAGGTCTTTTGTATCCCTAGGTAGGTTTATTCCTAGGTATTTTATTGTTTTTGTTGCAATGGTAAATGGGAGTGTTTCCTTAATTTCTCTTTCAGATTTTTCATCATTAGTGTATAGGAATGCAAGAGATTTCTGTGCATTAATTTTGTATCCTACAACTATAACATATTCATTGATTAGCTCTAGGAGTTTTCTGGTAGCATCTTTAGGATTCTCTATGTATGGCATCATGTCATCTGCAAACAGGGACAGTTTTACTTCTTCCTTTCCAATTTGGATTTCTTTTTCTTCTGATTGATGTGGCTAGGACTTCCAAAACTATGTTGAATAATAAGGGTGAGAGTGGACATTCTTGTCTTGTTCCTGATCTTAGAGGAAATGCTTTCAGTTTTTCACCATTGAGAATGATGTTTGCTGTGGGTTTGTCATATATGGCCTTTATTATGTGGAGGTGGGTTCCCTCTATGCCCACTTTCTGGAGAGTTTTGATCATAAATGGGTGTTGAATTTTGTCACAAGTTTTTCTGCATCTATTGAGATGATTATATGGTTTTTATTCTACAATTTGTTTATATTGTGTATCACAATGATTGATTTGCGTATATTGAAGAATCATTGCATCCCTGGGATAAATCCCACTTGACCATGGTGTATGATCCTTTTAATCTGTTGGATCCTGTTTGATACTATTTTGTTGAGGATTTTTGCATCTATATTCGTCAGTGATATTGGTCTATAATTTTCTTTTTTTTGTAGTATCTTTGTCTGGTTTTGGTATCAGGGTGATTGTGGCCTCATAGAATGGGTTGGAGGTGTTCCTTCCTCTGCAATTTTCTGGAAGAGTTTGAGAAGGATGGGCGTTAGCTCTTCTCTAAATATTTGATAGAATTCACCTGTGAAGCCATCTGGTCCTGGACTTTTGTTTGCTGGAGGAGTTTTTTTTTTTTTTTATTGCGGTACGCGGACCTCTCACCGTTGTGGCCTCCCCCGTTGCAGAGCACAGGCTCTGGACACACAGGCTCAGCAGCCATGGCTTATGGGCCTAGCTGCTCCGTGGCATGTAGGACCCTCCCAGACCGGGGCATGAATCCGTGTCCCGTGCATCAGCAGGCAGACTCTCAACCACTGTGCTAACAGGGAAGCCCTGTTGGAAGATTTTAAACCACAGTTTCAATTTCATTACCTGTGATTCGTCTGTTCATATCTTCTATGTCTTCCTGGTTCAGCCTTGGAAGTTTATATCTTTTTAGGAATTTGTCCATTTCTTCCAGGTTGTCCATTTTATTGGCATAGAGATGCTTGTAGTAGTCTCTTAGGATGCTTTGTATTTCTGTGGTGTCCGTTTTCTCCTTCTTCATTTGTAACTTCATTGATTTGAGTCCTCTCCCTCTTTTTCTTAATGCAGCTGGCTAAAGGCTTATCAATTTTGTTTATCTTCTCAAAGAATCAGCTTTTAGTTTTATTGATCTTTGCTATTGTTTTCTTTGTTTCCATTTCATTTATTTCTGCTCTGATCTTTATGATTTCTTTCCTTCTGGTAACATTGGGTTTTGTTTGTTCTTCTTTCTCTAGTTCCTTTAGGTGTAAGGTTAGATTGTTTATTTGAGATTGTTCTTGTTTCTTGAGGTAGGCTTGTATAGCTATAAACTTCCCTCTTAGAACTGCTTTTGCTGCATCCCATAGGTTTTAGATCATCGTGTTTGCATTGTCATTTGTCTCTTGGTATTTTTTTTATTTCCTCTTTGATTTCTTCAGTGATCTCTTGGTTATTTAGTAACATATTGTTTAGCCTCCTTGTGTTTGTGCTTTTTACGTTCTTTTCCCTGTAATTCATTTCTAATCTCATAGCATTGTGGTCAGAAAAGATGCTTGATATGATTTCAATTTTCTTAAATTTACTGAGGCTTGATTTGTGACCCAAGATGTGATCTATCCTGGAGAATGTTTCATGTGCACTTGAGAAGAAAGTGTATTCTGATGTTTTGGGATGGAATGTCCTACAAATATCAATTAAACCTATCTGGTCTATTGTGTCATTTAAAGCTTTTGTTTCCTTATTAATTTTGTGTTTGGATGATCTGTCCATTGGTGTAAATGAGGTGTTAAAGTCCCCCACTATTATTGTGTTACTGTCGATTTCCTCTTTTATAGCTGTTAGCAGTTGCCTTATGTATTGAGGTGCTCCTATGTTGGGTGCATATATATTTATAATTGTTATATCTTCTTCTTGGATTGAAACCTTGATCATTATGTAGTGTCCCTCCTTGTCTCTTGTAACATTCTTTATTTTAAAGTCTATTTTATCTGATATGAGTATTGCTACTCCAGTTTTCTTTTGATTTTCATTTGCATGGAATATCTTTTTGTGTCCCATCAGTTTCAGTCTTTATGTGCCCCAAGGTCTGAAGTGGGTCTCTTGGAGACAGCATATATATGGGTTTTTTTTTTTTGTATCCATTCAGCAAGCCTGTGTCTTTTGGTTGGAGCATTTAATCCATTCACGTTTAAGGTAATTATTGATATGTATGTTCCTATTACCATTTTCTTAATTGTTTTGGGTTTGTTTTTGTAGGTCCTTTTCTTCTTGTGTTTCCCACTTAGAGAATTTCCTTTAGCATTTGTTGTAGAGCTGTTTTGGTGCTGCTGAATTCTCTTAGCTTTTGTTTGTAAAGCTTTTGATTTCTCCATCGAATCTGAATGAAATCCTTGCCAGGTACAGCAATCTTGGTTGTAGGTTCTTCCATTTCATCACTTTAAATATATTATGCCACTCCTTCTGGCTTGTAGAGTCTCAGCTGAGAAATCAGCTCTTAACCTTATGGTAGTTCCCTTCTATGTTATTTGTCATTTTTTCCTTGTTGCTTTGAATAATTTTTCTTTGTCTTTAATTTTTGTCAGTTCGATTACTCTGTGTCTCAGCGTGTTTCTCCTTGGGTTTATCCTGCCCAGGACTCTCTGCACATTCTGGACTTGGGTGGCTATTTCCTTTCCCATGTTACAGAAGCTTTCGACTATAATCTCTTCAAATATTTTCTCTGGTCTTTTCTCTCTCTCTTCTCCTTCTGGGACCCCTATAATGCGAATGTTGTTACATTTAATGTTGTCCCAGAGGTGTCTTAGGCTGTCTTCATTTCTTTTCATTCTTATTTCTTTATTCTCTGTTCTGCAGCAGTGAATTCCCCCATTCTGTCTTCCAGGTCACTTATCCGTTCTTCTGCCTCAGTTATTCTGCTATTGATTCCTTCTAGTGTATTTTTCATTTCAGTTATTGTATTGTTCATCTTTGTTTGTTCTTTAATTCTTCTATGTCTGTGTTAAACATTTCTTGCATCTTCTCGATCTTTACCTCCCTTCATTTTCTGAGGTCATGGATCATCTTCACTATCATTATTCTGAATTCT
Organism: Aethalodelphis obliquidens; assembly: GCF_003676395.1. Lineage (NCBI taxonomy): Eukaryota > Metazoa > Chordata > Mammalia > Artiodactyla > Delphinidae > Aethalodelphis > Aethalodelphis obliquidens. The sequence goes on along the minus strand of NW_020837992.1, from coordinate 16,484,269 downwards.
TTTTCTGGAAGGTTCCCTATCTCCACTTCATTTAGTTGTTTTTCTGTGGTTTTATCTTGTTTCTTCATCTGGTACATAGCCCTCTGCCTTTTCATCTTGTCTATCTTTCTGTGAATGTGGTTTTTGTTTCACAGGCTGCAGTATTGTAGTTCTTCTTGTTTCTGCTCTCTGCTCTCTTGTGGATGAGGCTATCTAATAGGCCTGTGCAAGTTTCCTGATGGGAGGGACTGGCGATGGGTAACTCCCTGAGTATTCTTGAATTCAGAAAAACCTTGGCAATAAGGGCAAACTCTCACACCAGTAAATATCAGAACTGATGGGCTGATCCTGCTGGTTGGATAATCTCGGATGACATTTGCTGTGATACAGGATATAACCAAACCAAACGTGTATTTTTGTCTTACAAATTGAAAAATTGTCCTGCTGACATTTTTATCTCATGTGAGGCTTCATCCATCTAACTTTGGGTCACTCTAATCTCTCAAATATCTTTCTTTTTTAAGATACTTTTTAAGTACCACAGTAATCATATGACCTCAGAGAAAATACTTGATCCTTGTCAGTGTCCTCTAATATCTCCAGAGGGAAAGAATGTTTAGTCAGGAGTCAGGACTATTGTGTGGAAATAGTGTCACACTGGGAACCAGAAAAACTAAATCTGCATCCTGGTTTCCATTCAATAAAAAATCATTTATTGAGTAACCACTGTGTCCAAAAATGTTGGGCTAGCATCTGGGGATACAGTGGGGAATAAGACAAAAAGAGCTTACTGACTTTGGCAGGGGGGTGGGGGTGGGGTGGGAAATAAGCATCAAACATGTAATTGCAGGTGTGATAAACATTTCCAAGGGGATATAAAGGGTACTATGAGAACATGGAAGAGGAGACTTTACTAAGCCTACGGAATAAACTGAGATCAGAAAATTAAGTGAGAAAGTTGTCCAGAGAGAGATAAAGAGGAATTAATCCAAACAGTGGGGACAGCATGTGCAGAGGCTTAGAGGCAAAAGAGAGCATCATGCATATGAGGAATTAAAGGAGGATGAGATGAGCCAGAATATAGAGAACAGGGGGAAATAGCCTGAGATGAAGATGAGATACCCAGGAGCCACAGTGTGGAAGACTCTGAAATACAATTAACCAACTGTGATCTTGGGAAGACCTCTTCACCTCTCCAGGCCATTGCAGTATGGGATGTTAGAGTAGGTGGACTGTACAGAATCTTCTAGCTCGAAGGTTGAAAGGTCTATGACATCTAATTATTCTATGTCCCAGAGGTCCATAAACTTAAATTCAAGTGTTGAGAGAAATGCAGCTATTTAGGGTAAATCTTAGCCTGATGTCTCAAGCAATTTTTCACTATTCCATGAATTTTATGGATGTCTCTGTATGTTGTTAGGCAACCTAAAGGCACAGGATGAGGATGCCAAATTGTCATGCTGTGTAGTCTAGTCATTGAATGGAGATCCTGAGAGTATGAGGTCTTCAGTCCTGCTTGGGGTCCATTGCTGATTCACCCAGCCTGGGATGATTATTACTTTCCACCTTATCAGTTCCCTTAATCCCTCTGAATTCTCATGGGGTGATACTGAAAATGCTTCTGTTAGAATAGTCATGATTAAATTGTGTAAGTTGTTCTAAGTACGTAGAATGAAATATATGGGCAATACAATTGGTTCAGTTCAGCCCAGCCAGATAAGTCATCTGAATTTCAGCAAGATGACATTTCTTGATATTCTTATGTGTTAGGTGAAATAATTTGACCTGGAACAAAGTTCTGGTAAGCAGATTCACAGAGGGCGAATAGCAACTTTCAATACTGCATGCCTTGCAAAACCAGGAAAAGGTCTTTTTTTGTTCTGCTATATTTAGATCACCTAGACAGTGTCAGAGCCATAGCTCAATAAATATTTATAGAAAATGCAAATTTATCAAGGTTTCTATTGGTATAGTTTATGTTAACTCAATTTACCTTGCTGGATATTCAGCAAAAACTCATAAAAATCATTGAGGATATTAACCCACATTTCTAGATATGATCCAGTCCCTTTTCTGTTACCCATTTCTTAAAAATTAATTTATTTTATTTTTGGCTGCATTGGGTCTTTGTTGCTGTGCATGGGCTTTCTTTAGTTGCTGCAAGTGGGGGCTACACTTCGTTGTGGTGCATGGGTTTCTCATTGCGGTGGCTTCTCTTGTTGTGGAGCATGCACTCTACACACATGGACTTCAGTAGTTGTGACATATAGGCTCAGTAACTGTGGCTTGCGGGCTGTAGAGCGCAGGCTCAGTAGTTGTGGTGCACAGGCTTAGTTGCTCCGCGGCATGTGGGATATTCCTGGACCAGGGCTCAAACCTGTGTCCCCCACATTGGCAGGCGGATTCTTAACCACTGCAATACCAGGGAAGCCCCTGTTACCCATTCTGATTTGCTCTAGACTTTCTTGGTTTTTCAACCTTAGATTGGCTCAGTCACTCAATGTCAAATTTGCTCTAATCACTCCTGTCTTTGACAATCCATTTTGAGCTTACTACCCCAGCTCAACTGGCATCTTACTTTGTACCAAAGACTAATATTTGACCTTTAGAATAACCTGCACTATGACAGCAACCTTTAATTTAATTCTTCTGGTGATACAGAATAAGCTACTTATAAAACAATGGTCAAATTATATTAAATGAGCTTCACTAGGAAGCCCCTCACTGCATTATGGCAAAAGTTGTGTCCTTCAATTTTAAGTCATTTAATATAATTCTTTCCCTTGGAGAAACAGAATAATAAGTCTAGTCCTTCTTTCACATGACAGTAATCCAAATAAGTGAAAATTAATGATTATTTTCTTAAGCTTTTCTTCTCTAGAAACTCTTTCAACCATCCTATAGGACACTGTCTTGAAATCATCTATCTTTCTGATAAATTTGAGTACACAAAACAGAAATTGCATGGCAAAAGCCCCAACAAGTGAAGTCAAAAGGCAACTAGTCAACCAGTAGAAAATATTTGCAGGATATATAACAGATAAAAGCTAATATTTCTAATATGTAAACAACTTATAAAAATTAAGAAGGGAGGCACAAAACTCTGATTAAAATATTGACAAGATATGAATAGACAAATAACAAAAAAATGTATAAAATGACCTTCAAGTATATGAAAAAATGTTCAATCTCAATCATAATTAGATTTTATGAAATATAAGTTTGAAAATTAAATTACACTGAGATACCGTTCTTATCCAGCATAAAGGTGAAAACAACAACAACAAAAGACATTTTGTTGGTGATGCTATGTAGAAACAGGCACTCGCATACATTGCTGATGGGAATATAAACTAGTGCAAGTCTTTTGGAGAAGAATTTGTGCTTACATAATAAAAAATACATACGCACTTACCTATTGAAACCGAGTTCCTCTGCTGGGTTTATGATTAACCTCTCTATCCAAAATTTTATTCCCCTTCATGTCCTGAACATATTCCCCTCAAGATTGAGAAGTATCAAAGAAAAGGGGATATTGGAACCACATACAAGCCCCTGTATCCTTGGCCTTTGAAATAAAGCGCTTTTGGTTTAGTCTCCCAGGCCTCCCCTGGGTTTCAAAAGTCTGGCTCAAGAGTTAATGATTAGGAAATGTGAAGAGGTAGAAATGAAAAATAGTTATTGGGCCAAGAGACTGGTAACAATTTAGACTATAAACCAGCCACAAAGCTGAATCACAGAACTCCCAGTTCCCTGAAAGATATAGATAAAGGTCTGACACACATTCCTAAGTTGTTCCCACAGGAAGCGGATGGAAACCATTGACCGCAAGCACTTAGACCCAGACTGGTTGAAACCAGAAGACTGGTGATTCTTGAAACTTCACCTTGATGCCAACTGATCTGAGAATTGTGCATGAACTGATCACACACCCTACAACCCCCTCCTTTACACTGCCTTTAAAAATCCTTCCCTGAAAGTCATCAGGAAGTTTGAGTCTTTTGAGCATGAGCTTCCCGTTCTCCTTGCTCAGCACCCTGCAATAAATGCTTCATGACAACCTGGTGTCAATAGATTGGCTTTACTGCTCTCAGGAAAGCAGACCCAAATCCAGGTTTAGTAATATTACTGACCCAGCAAAGAGTCAAAGCAATTGCTATAAGTAGTGTAGAAATTTACCCTAAAGATATACACTTAGCAATATAAAGACATACATGCACAAGATTATTCATTGCAGAATTGTTTGTAATAGTACAATATAAGAAACAATTTAAATACAGCAAAGTGATTGAATAGACTATGGTACATCCACAGAATGCAGTACTACTATGTAACTGTAAAAAAAAAAAATGAGAAAATTATCTATGAACTAATATGGAGTAATTTTTAGGGCATAATATTAGGTGAATAGAAGCAATCTATGCAAGTGTCTATCACATGCTACTTTGAGTATAAGAAGGGAAAAATAAGAAAATATACAGGGACTTCCCTGGCGGTCCAGTGGTTAAGACTTCCCCTTCCAATGCAGGGAGTGTGGGTTCAATCCCTGGTTGGGGAGCTAAGATCCCACATGCCTCGTGGACAAAAGACCAAAACATAATACAGAAGCAATATTGTAACAAATTCAATAAAGACTTAAAAAAAATGGTCCACATCAAAAAAAATATTTTGTTTAAACAAAAGAAAAGAAAATATACATAAATATACTTATTTATTAAAAAAATAGAAAGGATGAAATGGAAACTAATAATATTGGTCAGCCACAGGCAGTGGGTAGAAACAGGATGAAAAACGGGAATGTGGTAGGAATTGGGGGACACCACTTCTTGAGTAAAAAATAAAAATTGTATAGTTGTGACTTAGATCTATATTAATATCTCACATACTCAAAATATAGATATATAATTAAAATGAATGGTGGTGAAGGAGACTCCAAAAGGAATATAAACAGAAAAGTATGAGCCAAACTCTATTACCAATAATATAACCACACTGATGGCATGGTGGTGGCAGTGGATAACTAACCAATGTAACTTTGGAAAATAGAAGTTTGACTATATAATTTAAGACTAAATAGAAAAGAAAAAAAGGAAAAACTACATAAATATTATACTTTAGTTGGTAGGTTTGTTTTCCACAGGGTTATGGGTTAGCAATTCTGAAACTACTTTATGAGTATTCTATGAGTCGGCAAATATATTATGAATAATAAGAGCTAGGTTGCTCTTTGTCAGGGAAAGGAGTTGCAGATCAGGAAAAGGGGAAGGCTAGAATAAGCCTTGTGAAGTTGAACTAAAATTGGAGGCATTAGTATAAGCTCAAGGACTTAAAAATATATACAGAACTAGGGTGCCTGCCAGCTGCTGCTGGGGGACTCTGATGCCCAAGGAGACAGGAGGAACCCCAAAGTGAACCGGTAGGATGTGGGGGACTGAGGAGGGAGGAAGAGTGGAAGCCAGACAGGATCGGTGCCCCTGAGGCCGGGGAGATCAGGAGAGACAGGTGGGAGGAGCCATCCAGGAGGAGAGGGAGAAGAGTGGAGGGTGATTGCTCTGCCTACTCAGGCTGGGGATCCTGCTGAGCTGCAGACCGATCCCCTGCCTCCCAAAGCCTCCTCCAAGTTGTGTGGGTACTTGGGGGCATAGGAAGGAAGCTGAAGGGAGATCAGGAGAGGCAGGCAGGAGGAACCACCCAGGAGGAGTGGGAAAGGAGCAGAGGGTGATTGCCCACCTACTCAGGTACAGGGAGCCTGCTGAGCTCCTAGGCCGGTCCCCTGCCCTCCAAGGCCCCCTCCAGGCTGTGTGGGTCCTTGAGTGCATAACAGGGAGGCCAGGGAGATAAGGAGAGGCAGGAGGGATGGGCCCTCTCAGACAGGAGGAGCAGGAGAGGAGAGGAGGGCATTTGCTGCACCCACTCGAGTCCAGGAAGCCTGCTGGGCTACCAGGTGAGGTCCCATGCCCTCTGAGACCAGGGGTGGGGGGCACACCTGGGCCCCTTCTGTTCCTTGAGCCTAAGCCACACCCCCCACAGCCCCCAGGGCCTTTTCCAGCCCTGTGGGTCTTGAGCATTGGTCCTGCCCACCACCCAAAACTCACCCTTGCTTAGGCCCCACCCTCCACAGACAAGGCCTTCCATCCCCCCCTTTTTTTCTTTTCCCTCTTCCTCTTTTTTAATATTGTGGTACTGATGTACCTTCCAGTTGTTGATTCATCTATATTTTTATTTTTATATTCTTCCTAACATATCTGTTAATTTCCTAGTCTAATTTTATATTTTACTTTGTTATTATTGTGTTTTTTGGGATTTTTTTGCCACCAAGGCAGCTTGCAGGATCTGGGTTCACAAGCCTGGGATCCAGCTGAAGCTCCTGCAGTGAGAGCTCCGAGTCCAAACCACTGGACTAACAGAGAACCTCAGAACCCAGGGAATATTCAACAGAATGAGGTCTCATGGAGTTCCTCATCTTAGGACCAAGACCCAGCTCTACCCAGTAGCCTACAAACTCCAATGTTGGAAGCCTCAGGGCAAACAACCAGTAAGACAGGAACACAATCCCACTCATTAAAAAAATAAAAATGAGATGGCAAAAATATATGTCACAAATGAAGGAGCAAGGTAGAAACCTACAAGGCCAAATAAATGAAGAGGAAATAGGCAATCTACTTGAAAAAGAATTCACAGTAATGATAGTAAAGATAATCCAGAATCTCAGAAATAGAATGGAGGCACAGACTGAGAAAATACAAGAAATGTTTAACAAAGATCGAGGAGAACTAAAGAACAAAGAGAGATGAACAACACAATATCTGATATTAAAAATACACTAGAAGGAATCAATAACAGAATAACTGAGGCAGAAGAATGAATCAGTGACCTGGAAGACAAAATGGTGGAAATAACTGCTGAGGAGCAGAACAAAGAAAAAAGATTGAAAAGTATTGAAGACAATCTCAGAGACCTCTGGGACAACAATAAACACACCAACATTCACATTATAGGGGTCCCAGAAAAAGAAGAGAAAAAGAAAGGGTCTGAGAAAATATTTGAAGAGATTATAGTTGAAAACTTCCCTAACACGGAAAAGGAAATAGTCACCCAAGCCCAGGAAGCACAGAGAGTCCCATACAGGATAAACTCTAGGAAAAAACATCAAGACACATATTAATCAAACTAACAAAAATTACATTAAAAGAAAGTAATAAAAGCAGCGAGGGAAAGACAAAATATAATATACAAAGGAATCCCCATAAGGTTATCAGCTGATTTTTCAGTGGAAACTCTGCAGGCCAGAAGGGAGTGGCAGGATATACTTAAAGTGATGAAAGAGAAAAACCTACAACCAAGATTACTCTACCCAGCAAGGATCTCATTCAGATTTGATGGAGAAGTCAAAAGCTTTTCAGACAAGCAAAAACTAAGAGAAATCAGCACCACCAAACCAGCTTTACAACAAATGCTAAAGAAACTTCTCCAAGTGGGAAACACAAGAGAAGAAAAGGACCTACAAAAACAAACCCAAAACAATTAAGAAAATGGTAATAGAAACATACATATCAATAATAACCTTGAATGTAAGTGGATTAAATGCCCCAAACAAAAGACACAGACTGTCTGAATGGATAAAAAAGCAAGACCCACATATATGCTATTTACAAGAGACTGACTTCAGACCTAGGGACATATACAGACTGAAAATGAAGGGATGGAAAAAGATATTCCATGCAAATGGGAATCAAAAGGAAGCTGGAGTAGCAATACTCATATCGACAAAGTAGACTTTAAAATAAAGACTGTTACAAGAGATAAGGAGGGACAGTACATAATGATCAAAGAATCAATCCAAAAAGAAGATATAACAATTATAAATGCTTATGCACCCAACATAGGAGCACCTCAATACATGAGGCAAATGCTAACAAGCATGAAAGGAGAAATTGACAGTAACACAATAATAGTAGGGGACTTTAACACCCCACTCACACCAATGGACAGATCATCCAAAATGAAAATAAATAAGGAAACACAAGCTTTAAATGACACAAGAGACCAGATAAATCTAACTGATATTTATAGAACATTCCACCCAAAAGTGGCAGAATACACTTTCTTTTCAAGTGCACACGGAACATTCTCCAGGATAGATCACATCTTGGGTCACAAATCAAGCCTTGGAAAATTTAAGAAAATTGAAATCATATCAAGCATCTTTTCTGACCACAATGCTATGAGACTGGAAGTCAATTACAGGAAGAATACTGTAAAACCCACAAATACATGGAGGCTAAACAATGTGCTACTAAATCACCAAGAGATCACTGAAGAAATCAAAGAAGAAATAAAAAAATACCTAGAAACAAATGACAATGAAAACATGACAACTCAAAACCTGTGGGATGCAACAAAAGCAGTTCTAAGAGCGAAGTTCGTAGCCATACAATCTCACCTCAAGAAACAAGAAAAATCTCAAATAAACAATCTAACCCTACTCTTAAAACAGCTAGAGAAAGAAGAACAAAGAAAACTGAAAGTCAGTAGAAGGAAAGAAATCATAAAGATCAGAGCAGAAATAAATGAATAGAAATGAAGGAAACAATAGTAAAGATCAATAAAACTAAAAGCTGGTTCTTTGAGAAGATAAACAAAATTGATAAAACCCTAGCCAGACTCATCAAGAAAGAAAGGGAGAAGATGCAAATCAGTAAAATTAGAAATGAAAAAGGAGGAATCACAACTGACATTGTAGAAATACAAAGGATTATGAGACGACTACAAACAACTATATGCCAATAAAATAGACAACCATGAAGAAATGGACAAATTCTTGGAAAGGTACAATTTTCCAACACTGAACCAGGAAGAATTAGAAAATATAAACAGACCTATCACAAGTAATGAAATTGAAACTGTAATTAAAAATCTTCCAAGAAAGGAAAGCCCAGGGCCAGATGGTTTCACAGGCAAATTCTATCAAACATTTAGAGAAAAGCTAACATCTATCCTTCTCAAACTCTTCCAAAAATTTGCAGAGGGAGAAACACTCCCAAATTCATTCTACAAAGCCACCATCACCCTGATACCAAAACCAGAAAAAGATATCACAAAAAAAGAAAACTACAGACCAATATCACTGATGAACATACATGTAAAAATCCTGAACAAAACACTAGCAAACAGAATCTAACAGCACATTAAAAGGATCATACACCATGATCAAGTGGGATTTATCCCAGGGATGTAAGGATTCTTCAATATACGCAAATCAATCAATGTGATACACCACATTAACAAATTAAGGAATAAAAACCATATGCTCCTCCCAATAGATGCAGAAAAAACTTTTAACAAAATTCAGCACCAATTTATGATAAAAACTCTCCAGAAAATGAGCATAGAGGGAACCTACCTCAGCACAGTAAAGGCCATATATGACAAACCCACAGCAAGCATCATACTCAATGATGAAAAACTGTAAGCATTTCCACTAAGATCAGGAACAAGACTCTCACCACTCTTATTCAACATAGTTTTGGAAGTCCTAGCCACAGAGACAAGACAAGAAAAAGAAATAAAAGGAATCCAAATTGGAAAAGAAATAAAACTGTCACTGTTTGCCAGTGACATGATACTATACATAGAAAATCCTAAAAATTCCACCAGAAAACTACTAGACCTAATCAATGAATTTGGTAAGGTTTCAGGATGCAAAATTAATGCACAGAAATCTCTGGCATTCCTATACACAAACAATGAAAAATAAGAGAAATTAAGGAAACCCTCCCATTTACCACTGCAACAAAAAGATTAAAATACTTAGGAATAAACCGGCCTAAGGAGGCAAAAGACTTGTACTCAGCAAACTATAAACCACTGATAAAAGAAATCAAAGATGACATAAACAGATGGAGAAATATACAGTGTTCTTTGATTGAAAGAATCAATATTGTGAAAATGACTATAGTACCCAAAGCAATCTACAGATTCAATGCAATCCCTATCAAACTACCAATGGTATTCTTCACAGAATTAAAACCAAAAATATTACAGTTTGTATGGAAACACAAATGACCCTGAAAAGCCAAAGCAATCTTGAGAAAGAAAAAGGGAGACGGAGGAATCAGGCTCCCCACTTCAAACTATACCACAAAGCTACAGTAATCAAGACAGTATGGTACTGGCACAAAAACAGAAATATAGATCAATGGTACAAGATAGAATGCCCAGAGATAAACCCACGTGCATATGGGCATCTTATTTATGAAAAAGGAGGCAAGAACATACAATGGAGAAAACACAGCCCCTTCAATACATGGTTCTGGGAAAACTGGGCAGCTACACATAAAAGAAATTAGAATACTACCTAACACCATACACAAAAATAAACTCCAAATGGATTAAAGACTTAAATGTAAGACCAGACACTATAAAACTCTTAGAGGAAAATATAGGAAAAACACTCTTTGACATAAACCACAGCAAGATCTTTATTGACCCACTTCCAAGAGTAATGGAAAGAAAAACAAAAATAAACAAATGTGACTTAATTAAACTTAAAACCTTTTACACAGCAAAGGAAATCATAAACAAGACAAAAAGAGCACCCTCAGAATGGGAGAAAATATTTGCCAATGAAACAACAAAGGATTAATCTCCAAAATATACAAACAGCTCATGGTGTTCAATATCAAAAAAACCCAAACAATCCAGTTTAAAAATAGGCAGAAGACCTAAATAGACATTTCACCAAGGAAGACATACAGATGGCCAAGAGGCACATGAAAAGCTGCTCAACATCACTAATTATTAGAGAAATGCAAATCAAAACTACAATGAGGTATCACCTCACACTGGTTAGAATGGGCATCAACAGAAAATCTACAAACAACAAATGCTGGAGAGGGTGTGGAGAAAAGAGAACCCTCCTGCACTGTTGGTGGGAATGTAAATTGATACAACCACTATGGAAAACAGTATGGAGTTCCTTAAAAAAACTAAAAGTAGAATTACCATATGGCCCAGCAATCCCACTACTGGGCATATACCCAGAGAAAACCATAATTCAAAAAGAGGCATGTACCACAATGTTCACTGCAGCACTATTTACAATAGCCAGGACATGGAACCAACCTAAGTATCCATTGACAGATGAATGGATAAAGAAGATGTGGCACGTATATACAATGGAATATTACACAGCCAAAAAAATAAACAAAATTGAGTTATTTGTAGTGAGGTGGTTGGACTTAGAGTCTGCCATACAGAGTGAAGTAAGTCAGAAAGTGAAAAAAAAAATACCATATGCTAACACATATATATGGAATTAAAAAAAAAAAGTGGTACTGATGAACCTAGTTGTAGGGCAGGAATAAAGGGGTAGACATAGAAAATGGACTTGAGGACATGGGGTGGGAGGGCGAAGCTGGGGTGAAGTGAGAGTAGCATCGACATATATACACTACCGAATGTAAAATAGTTGGCTGGTGGGAAGCAGCTGCATAGCACAGGGAGATCGGCTCGGTGCTTTGTGACCACCTAGAGGGGTGGGATAGGGAGGATGGGAGGGAGGCTCAAGAGGGAGCGGATATGGGGACATGTGTATGCATATGGCTGATTTGCTTTCTTGTGCAACAGAAACTGACACAGTATTGTGAAGCAATTATACTCCAATAAACATCTATTAAAGAAAATTTAAAGAATTCTTCAAAAATATATATATATATACAGATAGATATAAAAGTAGCTCTGTGTGTGTGTGTCTGTGTACATTCATAGCTCTGTCTGCTGAGAAGACCTGGAAGCAATTATACCCCTACACCAATGAGCACACCTAGTGCCTATTCTCTAGTAAAAGTAACTGCTTCAATAAAGTATAATTCTCAATAAAATGAACCAGGACTCCTTGAAGAAAAGGCACATTTCAAGAATTGGGCAGGACAAATATAAGGTTAAGTCTGGAATATCTTGTGGGGTCAGAGATTAGGAAATGCTTGAAAACTGTTAGAGCCATATAAAAAGACACTGAAGCCAAATGAATAAGCTCCCAATGACCACATCCAGAACCATTTGAGCAGCAAAATGAGTAACCGTAGGTTATAACTCATAGAGTAAAACTGAATCCATAAGTGCACACAGATACAAATAATTGAATAGATACATAAATGGTGGAGGAAGGAAAGCTCTTCCTTGAATTACACTCCAATAAATGTAGAAGGATTACTAGAAAATCACCACTTAGTAAACGCTAAAGTAATAGTTTTCAGCAAGAATCATCAGTGGAAACTAAAATTTGTAGACAAAAGTATGAGAAACATGATATTTACATGGTCTCAAAGTATCTCCGCATAAGATATTTATTCATTACAAGGAAAAAAATACAGTGGGGGAGACTGGCAGACACCACCCTTAGCGAATAGTCAAAGATAACATCACCAGAAATTGGACAAATTAACATTATATGCCTCCTGATATCATGCACTGAGGACACAATATCACTTCTGTGGCATTCTTGAAAAATGCAAAACCTAATTTAATCACGAGGAAACATACAAAGAGGGACATTGTATAAAATAACTGAACAATACATTTCAAAATATTAAGGTCATGGGGCTTCCCTTGTGGCGCAGTGGTTGAGAGTCCGCCTGCCGATGCAGGGGACATGGGTTCGTGCCCCAGTCTGGGAAGATCCCACATGCTGTGAAGCGGCTAGGCCCGTGAGCCACGGCCGCTAAGCCTGCGCGTCCGGACCCTGTGCTCCGCAACGGGAGAGGCCACAACAATGAGAGGCCCGCGTACCGCCAAAAAAAAAAAAATTAAGGTCATGAAAGAAAGATTGAAAACATGTTTGAGACTAAAGGAGATGAAAGAGACAGGATAACTAATGCAAGGTCTGAACCTGGATTGTATCCTCATTCAGGAAAATGACATTCCTGGAACAACTGGGAAAATTTGAACCAAGACTATAGAATACATAATAGAATTATATCAATGTTAACCTTCTGATTTTGATAACCGTTCCATGGGTGTCATGGGCTGAATTGTGCCCTGCCGCCCAAATTCATGTGTTGAAGTACTCACCCTATTACCTCTGAATGTGACAGTTTGGAGGTAGGGTCTTTAAAGAGGTGATTAAGGGAAAATGAGGTCATCTGGCTAGAAGAGGAGATTGGCACACTGACAACAGGCAGAGAGATGACTATGTGAGGACATAGTGAGAAGGTGGCCATCTGCAAGCCAGGGAGAGAGGCCTCAAGAAGAATCCAAGCCTGTAGACACCTTGATCTTGAACTTCTAAATTCCAGAACTGTGAGAAAATAAATTTCTGTTATTTAAGCCACCTAGCCTGTAGTATTTTATTATGGCAGCCCTAGAAAACGAATACAATGTACAATGGAATATCATTCAGCCTTAAAAAGGAAGGAAATTCTAACACATGCTATAACATGAACCTTGAAGACATTATGGTAAGTGAAATAAACCAATCACAAAAGGGCAAATACTGTCTGAGTCCACTTATACGAGGTACCTAGAGTAGTCAAATTTATAGAAACAGAAAGTAGAATGGTGGCTGCCAGGGGCTGGGGAAAGAGGGGGATGGGGAGTTGGTGTTTAGTGGGTACAGAATTTCAGTGATGCAAGACGAAGAGTTCTAGAGACCGACGTGGTGATGGTTGTGCAGCAAGGTGAATGCACTTAATGTCACTGAACTGTACACTTAAAAATGGTTAAAATAAATTTTATGTTCTATATATTTGGCCAGAATTAAAAATAAAGATGAGGAAAATTTCTATATAGAGACAGAAGACACAGGGAGAACAGCATCTGATGGTGGAGGCAGAAATTGGAGTGAGGCAGCTCTAAGCCAGGAGTTATCAGGAGCCACCAGAAGCGAAGAAGAGGCAAGGAAGGATTCTCCCTGAGAGCCCCCAGAGGGAGCTTTGTCTTACTGACACACCTTGATTTCAGATGCCTAGCTTTCAGAACTGTGAGAGAATACATCTTTGTTGTTTAAAGGAAAGAAGGGAGGAAGGAAGGGAGGGAGGGAGAAAGAGAGGGAGAGATGGAAAGAAAGGGGAAAAGAGGAAAACAAAAATAAAAAGGGGAAAAAAGGAAGAAAGAAAAAGGAAATTGTGAGCCTGAGAGGGCCTGTCTGTGATACAAAACACAATGCGATATATCTAGACAGCTTGGAATGGATTCAGGAGAGTGAACGATCATTACTTCATGTGGATTAAGTTCTTGAAATGTGCAGGTCTGAAGTGTTCAGAAGTACATCTGCCCAAACAACAGCCAAATGGCATTCTTTTCCCTGGGGGAGGACACTTACCTTTGTAAATCATTGCCTAAACACAGCATTACCAAGAAGAAAGGGTGAAGCAGATACTGTGTCCCCTATGACCCTATTTGAAGTTCCTCCCACTCTTGCTTTTCACCAAAGCAACAATGGTGATGGGCAAATGTTAAAGGAGTTGGGAGACTTCTTTTTATGTCTTTTGTGTGTTCATTTGTTCACTTATTTGTTTATATCCAACAATCAATCATTAAGTATATTTATTTTCCAAGGGGTAATTTATTTAGTTGACAAATATTAAGTGTCTGCCATGTGCTAGTCTAGGTGTCTAGGTGTCCCAGGTATGGTAGTTTAACAAGGCAGCATCCCTGTGGTGACTGTAAAAATACACATCTCAGGCAATGTCATTAACTGACAGCCCCAGCTGCTGTGCTCTGAAATCCATCACCATATTCCTGCCAAGGCTGCACTTTCCAAGGACTGCTCCCAGTTAATGAATGAACTTGGCAGAGGTACAAACGCAGGCTAGGTCCTGGAAGATATGACTCCTCTGATGCATGATTCTGACTGACTTTTTTGGGAGACTTTTCTTAAAATGATACTGCAATCTGTGGTGTTCCTTCTTTCCCTCCTTCTTCTGCCTTCCACCCCTCTCTCCGTCACCAGGGTCAGAACTCCATCATGGTCTAACTTCTCTACCAGTTTCCTCCAGCTCTTTTTTCATATTCTGTTACTGGGATTTCCCCCAGTAAGTTTCTTGCATGTCTAATCCCATCTTGGTGTTTGCTTCTTGGAGGACCCTGACTAACAAGAGTCCCCAACTCCCTGCAGAAGGGGGCAGAGAGAACATGCATTCTGGAGTCTGACTGCCTGGGTTCGAAGCCCTGCCTTGCCACTTACTAACAAGTTATTTCATCTCCCCACACCTCGATTTCATTATAGACTTTGACTCAGTGTCATCACTTGTGAAATAAGGGTAATAATAATAAACTAAACTCATGGGGTTGTTATGAGGATTAAACACATTATTCCATGTGTAAAGTTCCTAGAATGATGCAAGGCACATAGTCTATATAAATGCTGGTTATTATAGAGCTTGTATTTTAATGAAGAAGAGAGAGAGAGAAAAAACAAATACACCAATACCAGGTGGCGATAATACTAAGGTGAAAGTCAGGAGGAGGATGTGATGTGATGATTAATGAGCCATTTTAGATCAGGAATCAGGAAAGGTCAGTAAGAAAGAGTCCACCATGTTGAGATCTGGAGAAGGGCAATTAGCTAAAGGAAACAGCCTGTGCAAAGATCTTAAGGCAAGAATGAGCAGGTCATGCTTCAAAAAGAACAAGAATGTCAAGGAAACTGGAGGAGTGAACAAGGAGCATAGTAGGTGAGAAGACCGGGAGACAGGTTGAGGGTACATCAGGAAGGGCCGAGTAGGCCAGAAAAGGAGTTTCATTTCTTCTCTCATTAACTCATTCATTGTGTATTTGCCAGCCACCCAACTAAGTATTAATACCAAGAACCCTAATAATTCCGGCTCTACATTTTCTGGTTATATGATTAGGAGGCAACTTGAGGTAGTAGTTAGGCCCCAGGCAAAAGTCATACAGGAGACAAAACCATCTTCTAAAGAGCCTCTTTCCTTCTTTCTGTTTTTGCGTAACTCGATCAAATTTTCTGCTGTTGGAATATTTTTTTCTACTGATAGACATTTGGGGGATAAACATAGGCTTATTGTTTTACTAAGCTTTACCTTACAGATACTTCCCTTTTCTTAATGATATATGTTGCTTAATATAATAGAAAACAACTAGATTCACTTTGTTATCAGAGTTCTGGTGGTTTGAAAAGAACTACCACCATCACCCAACAGCTCTGTGATTGGCCGTTATGCTAAGCATTGCTCAGTTTGTTTGGCTAAACTTACTGTGCTCCGATTGATCTGACCAGCAGTCAACCAGTACCTTTCACAAGCCTGCAAAGATTGATAATCACTCTAGCCATTAGATGATAGTCCTGAAATGCCCAGTAGGAGGTATGTTTATTTCACTTTATGTTGTATTCTAATGCGAAACCAGAGACTAAGTTTGGTGTTTCCAAGGTCCTAAGCACTCACTTACTTTTCCTTAACCTAGAGCTATCTCTGCACAGGCCCATGGACATATAACTCATCAAGGTCTCAGCTTCCTCACTTATAAAAAGGGGATAATACACCATTTCTACTTGCCTTGGGAGCCTGAGTGAGTGATGTTTTCTCTGGTGGATTCTTCTGAATCTGGATCCATGAGGCAATGAGGAGTCATTTGGGGGTACCCTTTTTTCCCACAAGTTCGTGAAGGTGAAAAAATCTCTAACTGAAATTCTAGGAGGGAAAGTGATAACTAAAGTGTTGAGATAGTGAGCCAAGCTGCTGTGTTTTAATCCCAAATTAGAGTCCTGACAACAAGAATAGCATTTGCAGCAGCACCTGTCTGGGCAAAATTACAAGGGACACAAGTCTCTAGGTCTCAGGCTGCAGACTGGCAGTTCTGGGTCCTCCCCCAAGGGCTACCTTCCTTTCTCTGTTAAAATCTATGGACTCCCAAGGGAACCCAGAGATTTCCTTATTAGATCTGCCTCTGGTTGGGTGATGCCCTACACCATTTGCTGGCCTTCAATTGTTCAGTCTGCAAAGTAGAACAACATATAATATAATCAACCTATCATCCTCAAAGGTTAGTTGTGAGCTTTACCAGTAACTAGGGAGGGAGAGGGCAATGTAGAGTCAGAGGACAGAGTAGGCAATTCCAGGAAGTACTTCCTGGAATCTTAACACTGAAGGAGAAAGATATAAGATTGACTATGCTCTGGGTTAGACAAAGGGCCATAGCAGCAGGAAGGAAACATCTTCTAACTTTTGCTTACGATGGAAGGAAAACAGAGATTCCCTTCATCTTATTGCTTATTTGACTGTGGAAGTTACCATTTTTCCTGAGGTTATTCTTTAGCCTAGAGCAGAAGCCCCCAAGCTTGGTTGCTTCTCAGAATCATATGTTAAGCCTAATCCAATACCTCCTGAGACAGAATTTCTGGGACTTCTACTTCTGACTAAGAGTAACAGGGATCATGTTTACCCTCCCATTGGAAACAGCCAGAACATGGGCAAAATATATAAAGCAATGGTTTGCAAGACGCCAGGCATGAGCAAACAAAGGACCTCTGAGTCGCAGGAAAGAAACGAGGTAGGTCTTGTGATTACCCCAGCTTGCAGCCAGGTTGTTGCCAGATTCTGGTACAGGGTGGAGCACTGTGACTGGAGAGGGAAAGCTGAGATTCTGGTGAAATTAACTTGGTAGAATTCTCAGGACAAAGTATCAGAGAGGAAAATGCTATAAAGAGAGAGAGAGAGAGTGTGTGCCTTGAATATTTGCAGAGGGTACTCCTTGAGTATTCATCTGAATATTGATCAGTGCATATGTGTACAAAAATTATCTAAAACTATGGGGAATAATCTGAAAGGATTAAAGGATTAATATGAAACACTCATATTGGACCAAGAATAGTGTCTATTCTCAACACCTAGAATGGAAAACCTTAAGATTCAAGGGGCAATGGGTAGATTAAACAGAAGTTTTCTTGCTTCAGTGGTGGGGAATAATTAGCCCTTAACTGATAACTGCTTCAGTCTTGCCTAACAAATCTTAAAAGCACAAGAAAGAATTAAAGTGTTTCCAGGTAACTTAACTATGTTCCAGAACTAAGCCCAAGAGTATAAGAGTACAGAGATATCCAGCGCTCAACAGGGTAAAATTCAAAATGTTCGGTATCCAATAAAAAAACTACTGGGCATAAAGAGGAGGAAGAAAATGCAATCCATAATGAGGAGATAAATAATTGAAAATAACCGAGAACTGACAGATACTAGAACTAATAGATAAGGACATTGAAATTAAATGCTGTATTCTATATAATTTAAAAGTTAACTAGAGACATGGAAGATATTTTAAAAAGAGCTAGAGAAAACTTCAAGAAATAAAAAGTACAATGGCTGAGATAAAAATTCAATGGCTGGGATTAATAGCAGATTAGACATGACAAAATAAAAGATCAGAAAACTATGAAGACATAGCAATATAAACTATTCAAAATGAAACACACAAAGATAATTTTTAAAAATGAACAAAGCATTAATGAGCTTTGGAATATCTTCAAGCAGCCTAATATATTTTTAATTGAAGAACCTAAAGTGCAGGAGTGTTTCAGAATAAATATTTGAAGAAGTAATGACTGACATGTTCCCAAATTTGATGAATATGATAAAAATACACATGCAAGGATTTCAACAAAACCCTAAGCACAAAAACATTAATAAAATTACATCAAGATACATCATAATAAAACTTCAAAACCAGTGATAAGGAGAAAATCTTAAGAGCAGCCAAATGAATAAAAGACACATTATCTGCAGAAGAATAAAGGTAAGGAATAAAACAGATGTCTCATTGGAAACAATGCAAGTGAGAAGACAGTGGAATCACACTCTAAAGGACTAAAATAAAGCAACTGTCAACCTAGAATTTTAGGCCCAGAGAAAATACCTTTTAAAAATGAAGGCAAAATGCTTTTTCAGACTAAGAAACCAGAAATATATATATATGTGTGTATATATATATATATACGTATATATATATATACGTATATATATATATATATATACACACACATATATATATATATTTTTGCCAGCAGATCTGCACTATCATAAATGTTAAAGGAAATCATTCAGGCAGAAGGAAAGTGATACCAGGTGGAAATATGGCCTATAAAAACATATGAAGAGCAGTGGAAATGGTAACTACATGGATAAATATTTATGATTTTTTCCCACTTTTTAAATCACTTTAAAAGACAATTAACTGTTTAAACACAAATGATAACAATGTGGTGTTTAGTGTGTTGCAATCTTATACACATGTAGAGGTAAAATATTTGACAAATATATCGCAAAGTTGAGGAAGGAAGAAATATACTATTGTAAAGTTCTATTATACATGAAGTGGTAAAGTATCATTCAAATATGGAGTTTGGTAAGTTAAAGGAGCGTACTATATATTCTAAAGCAAACACTCAAATAACAATGCAAAGATCTATAGCCAATAAGCTAACAAAGGCAATAAAATGGAATCATGAAATCTACTTAAGTATTCCCAAAAGAAGGCAGGAAAAAGAAGAAGAAGGGGGTCAGGGAAGAACACAGGGAATAAACATAAAACAAATAACATGTTAGACAAACCTAATCATATCAATAATCACAATAAACAGAATGGTCAAAATAACACAACTAACAGGCAAACACTGTGTGATTGTATAAAAAGTGAGACTCAAGTATATCTTGATTGCAAGGAATACACTTGAAATATAAAGACACAAATAGCTTATGAATGAAGGGATGGAAAAAATATACCATGCTCAAATTAATTAGAAGAAGGTTGGAAGGTCTAAATTTCATAGCAAATAATACTAACAGGGATAAAGACAATTACAAAAATAACAATTCTATATGTTTACGAATCTAATAACACAACAAATATGTGAAGCAAAAATAGATTGAACTTGAAGGAGAAAGACAAGTACACAATTATAGTGAGAGCTTCCCATACTTCTCTCTTAAAAATTGATAGGGCAGGGCTTCCCCGGTGGCGCAGTGGTTGAGAGTCCGCCTGCCGATGCAGGGGACGCAGGTTCATGCCCCAGTCCGGGAGGATCCCACATGCCGCAGAGCGGCTGGGCCCGTGAGCCATGGCCGCTGCGTCTGCGCGTCTGGAGCCTGTGCTCCGCAACGGGAGACGCCACAGCAGTGAGAGGCCCACGTACCGCAAAAAAAAAAAAAAAAAATTGATAGGGCAATTAGACATAAACTCAGTAAGATTACAGAAGACTTGAGCACTATCAACTAACTTGAACTAATTGATATTTATAGAACATTCCACTCAACATCAAAATAAACATTCTTGTCAAGTGTACAGGTAATTGTTACTAAGATAGACCATACTCTGGGCTATAAAACAAGCCTCAATATATTGAAAAGGAATTAAGTCATACAAAGCATGGTCTTTGACCACTTTGGAAGTAAGTTAGAAATCAAAAACAGAAATACATCTGGAAAATCCCCAAATATTTGGAAATTAAATAACATTTCTAGAGGACCAATGGGACAAAGAAGACATCAAAAGCGAAATTAGAAAGTATTTTGAACTGAATGAAACACAACATATCAAAATGTGTGAGATGCCACTAAAGCAGTACATAAGGGGAAATTAAATGCCTATATTATAAAAGAAGAATGAACTTATATCAATGACCTCAGCTTCTTACCTTAAGAAGCTACAAAAAGAAGAGCAAATTAAACCCCAAGTAAGCATGAGATAGAAAACAGTAAATATCAGCATGCAAATTAACAAAATAGAGAATAGAAAAAAATCAATAAAAATAGCTGATTTTTTGAGAAAATCAATAACACTGTAAGCTTCTAGCCAGACTAATAAGAAAACAAAACAAAACAGAGAAAAGACTCAAATATCCAATATTAGAAATGGGAGAGGATACATCACCACAGGTTCTACAGATATTAAAAAGAAAACAGAAGGGTACTATGAACAACTTTACACCAAGAAATTCTAAAACTTAGATGAAATTGACAAGTTCCTTGAAAGACACAAACCACCAAAACTCACTCAAGAAGAATTAAATAATCTGAATAACTCTATATCTATTAAATAAATTGAATTTATAGTTAAAACATTTTTACAAAGAAAGCTCTGTGTAGGGAAGTGACCTCAGCAAGATGGCAGACTAACAGGTCCCAAAGCTCAACCATACACAAAAACAATGGTTAAACAATTACCCACAAACAATTATCCACCAAGAAAAAGCTCTCTAAGACAGCTCCAGAGTACGATAAAGAAGCTGTAGCAAATGAGTGCAGTGCAAAAACTCAGGATAACTGTATAGAAAGTCATAGGAAGCATTTTATCCATGTCCCAGTCCAGCACAGCTTGGCATCGAGAGGAATCCCCTCGGCTATGACCTTCCCCCATGGGGGAAAAGGAGAGCAGGAGGAACCTAGCAGCCCTTGCCACTGCTGTAGACATGTGCAGCTTTCACACAAAGTACCCTCCAGTCTTCTCCAATGTTAACCTGAGCTGATGAAGCTGCCCAGAGTACACATCAGTGTGCACCCCCCCCACCAAGGCCAGAGCCTTTGCACCATCTCCAGCCTCAGTGCCACTTCCCTATGCCACCATGTGCATGCAAATACCACAACCTCTAACCCTTTCATTGAGATATGCGCATATGCATGTACATCCTGGACCCCAGAACCACCACCACCATGCGCATACCTACAACCAAGAAAGTGGTACCAAGAAGGACCTCCTTAGCTGCAATTTCCCACTCTGGGGGGAAAGGAGAGCATTAGGACCCTAGAAGCCTTCACCACTGAGTATTCCAGCAACCTTCACCAGTGAGGACCTAGACAGCCCCTGCTGCTATTGTAGACACCCACAGCCTTGGCTGCTGAGGACTCCTATGGTCTTCACTGAATCTGACCTCAGCTGACAGAGCTGCCTGGCGTCCATGCCACTTTGCCCCTCCCCCTCACAGAGCTGGAGCCACTGCACCACACCCAATTGACATTCTCACACCTACCCACAGGTGAAGGTTTTTCCACTGAAGCCATTACAAAAAATCTGAAAGAGGTGACTGCTCCTTCAAATGTGCAGACATCAACACAAGTCTGCAAGGACTACACACACACACACACACACACACACAAAAGAAACATGATATCACCAACAGAACAAAATAATTTTCCCATAACCATCCCCAGAGAAATGGAGATCTATGACTTGCCTGACCAAGAATTCAAAATAATTGTTTCAAAGAAGCTTAGTGAGAGCTATATAAAAACACTGACGGGCTTCCCTGCTGGTGCAGTGGTTGAGAGTCCGCCTGCCGATGCAGGGGACACGGGTTCGTGCCCCGGTCTGGGAAGATCCCACATACCACGGAGCGGCTGGGCCCATGAGCCATGGCCGCTGAGCCTGCGTGTCTGGAGCCTGTGCTCCACAATGGGAGAGGCCACAACAGTGAGAGGCCCTCGTACCACCAAAAAAAAAAAAAAAAACACTGACAGATAACTCAACAAAATCAGGAAAACAATACATGAACAAAATGAGATGTTTAACAAAGAGATAGAAATCTCCAAACAAAACAAAACAGAAATTCTGGTGCTGAAGAGTTCAATAAATAAAATGAAAAAATGCAACAGAAATCTTCAATAATGAATTTTATTAAGCAGAAGAAACAATCTTGGAACTCAAAGAAAGGTCATTTGAAATCATCCAGTCAGAGGAGGAAACAAAAAGAATTAAAATAATGGATTTATGGGATAACATTAGATGAATATATGCATTATGGGAGTCCCAGAAGGAGGATAGGGAAGGAAGCAGAAGGCTTATTTAAATAAATAATAGCTGAAAACTTCCCAAATCGTGGGAGGAAAATGGACATCAAGATTCAGAAAGCTCAAAAGTTTCCAAACTGGATCATTCCAAAGAAGACCACACCAAGGTGCATTATAAATCAAATTCAAGGACAAAGAGATAATTTTGAAAGCAGCAGAGAAAAGTGACATATGAGGAAACCCCCAGAAGACTGTGAATAGATTTCTCAGCAGAAATCTTGTAGGCCAGGATAGAATGGAATGATAAATTCAAAGTCCTGAAAGAAAAAAAAAACTGACAATAAGACACCCAGTAAAATCACATTTAAAAAATGAAAGAAAGATAAAGTCTTTCCCAGACAAACAGAAACTGAGCAGTTTCTTGTAGACTTGTCTTACAAGAAATGCTTAAAGAAATTCTTCAGATAGAAACAAAAACTAGAAGCAACATGAAAGCATAAATCTCACTGGTAATAGTAAATATATAAACAAATACAGAATAATGAAACAATGTAATGGTGATACATAAATTACCTTTAACCCCAACATGAAAGTTAAAAGATAGAACTTTATTAACGGATACACAATATATAGAGAACCAAACTCTGACTACAAGAACACAAAGTGTAGAGATGAGGAGTAAAAGTGTAGAGGGTTTTTTGCAATTGAAGTTGCTAGCAACTTAAAATACAGGATAACTACAAGATATTTTAAGCAAGTTTTAAGCTAACCACAAAGGAAAAACTATAGCAGATACAGAACAAAGTGAAAAGAATCAAAGCAAATCACTACAAAATTTCATCAAATAACAGCAACAAGAGAAAAGACAGTGAGAGAGACAAAACAACTGCAAAACAGAAAACAACTAATAAATGGCAATAGTAAGTCCTCATCTATCAATGAGTAAATGTAAATGGATTAAACTCACCAGTCGAAAGGCATAGAATGGCTGAAAGGATAACAATAATAGAAAAAGATCTGGTGATATGTTGTCTACATGAAACTCAAGTTATATATAAAAACAAACATCGGTTGAAAATAAAGGGATAAAAAAGATATTTCCTGCAAGTGGTAACCAAAGAAATCCGGGATGGCTATACTTATATCAGACAAAATATACTTTCAGTCTAAAACTGTCTCTAAAGACAAAGAAGGTCATTGGAGGGACTTCTCTGGCAGACCAGTGGTTAAGACTCCACGGTCCCAATGCAATGGGCCGGGGTTTGATCCCTGGTCAGGGAACTAAGATACTGCATGCCGCACAGCACAGCCAAAAATAACTAAATAAATGTCTTTAAAAAAAGAAGGTCATTGTATAATGTTAAGAGAATCTATTCAACAGGAAGATACGGCAATTATAAATATATGTGCACACAACATCAGAGCACCCAAATATATAAAGCAAATATTGACAGATCTGAAGGGAGAGATTGACCACAGTGCAATAATAGTAGGGAACTTCAATATTCCACTTATAATAATAGGCAGACACCCAGACAAAAAATTTATAAAGAAACAACTGACCTGAACAACACTATAGACCAAATAGAGCTAACAGACATGTACAGAACTTTCTACCCAACAATCAAAGAATACACATTCTTCTCAAGCATAAATGGAATATTCTCCAGGACAGATCACGTTAGGTAGCAAAACAAGTCTTAACAAACTTAAAAAAGATTGAGATCATTCCAAGTATCTTTTCCCAAAAGTGGAAACTAGAAATCAATACAAATAAGAAATTTGCAAAATTCACAGATAAATGAAAATTAAAGAATACATTCAAATGACCACTGAATCAAAGAGGAAATCAAAAGGGAATTTTAAAAGTATCTTGAAACAGCAACAACAAAAGGCAAAGAACATACTAAAAGTTATGGGATGCAATGAAAGCAGTACCAAGAGTTTAGAGTAATAAATGTCTAAAATAAAGAGAAGAAAGATCTAATATAAACAACCTAACTTCACATCTCAAGAAACTACAAAAGAAGAAGAAACTAAGCTCAAAATTTGCAGAAGAAAGGAAATAATAAAGATTAGAGCAGAAATAAATCAGAGAAAAATAGAATAAAACAAAACTAAGAGTTGGTTTATTGAAAAGATAAACAAAACTCTTAGCGAGAGTCTAAATTCCTAGACAAAATATCTGAGAAGACTCAAAAAGTACAATTAGAATGAGAGAGGAAACATTACAGTGGATGCCTCAGAAACAAAAAGGGTTATCAAGGACTATTATGTACAAAATCACACCAACGAATTGGATGATCTAGAAGAAATGGATAAATTCCTAGAAACATACAACCTACCAAAACTAAATCAAGAAGAAATAGAAAGCCGTAACGAAGCCATAACAAATTAGGAGATTGAATCTGTTATCAAAAACTTCCTAACAAAGAAAAGTCCAGGACCAGATGGCTTCATGGTGAATCCTACCAAACATTCAAAGAATTATTACGAATCTTTCTTAAACTCTTCCTAAAACTAGAAGAGGAAACACTTCTAAACTTATCTTAAGAGGCCTACTTCACCCTAATACCAAAAACAGACAAGGCACTACAAGAAAAGAAAATTACAGGCCAATATCCCTAATGAACATTGATGTAAAAACACTTAGTAAAATACTAGCAAACCGAATTCACCAGGACATTAAAAGGATCATACATCATGACCAAGAGGGATTTATCTCTGGGATGCAAGGATAGTTTGACATATGCAAATCAATCAATATGATACAACATACTGACAAAATGAAGTAAAAAAGCCACATGGTCATCTCAATAGAGAAAAAATATTTGACAGAGTTCAACATCCATTCATGATTAAAACTCTCAACAAAATAGGTATAGAAGGAATTTACTTCAACACAATAAAGCCCACATCTAATAAGCTGACAGCTAACATCATAATCAATGAAGAAAAACTGAAAACTTTCCATCTAAAATTGGGTGCAATGCTAGGACACCCATTCTCACCATTTCTTTTCTCCATAGTACTAGAAGTCCTAGATAGGGCAATTAGATGAGAAAAAATTTTAAAATCATTCAGATTGGAAAGGAAGAAGAAAAATCAACTCTGCAGTTGAAATGATCAGATACATAGAAAACTATGAAGACTTAACTACAACAACAACAAAAACCTGTTAGAATTAACAACAAAAACCTGTTAGAATGAACAATGAAGTCTATAAGTTGTAAGATACAAAATCAACAGGTAAAAATCAATCACATTTCTATACAAACAACGAACTTCCCAAAAAGGAAATTAAGAAAATAACCACATTCTCCATAGAAACAAAAAGAATAAAATATTTTGGAATGAACTTAACCAAAGAAGTGAAAGATTTGTACTCTGAAAATTATAAAATTAAAGACACTGATAAATGGAAAGGCACACTGTGTTCATGGATTGAGGAATTGTTTAAATGTCCACACTACCCCAAATGATCTATAGATTCAATGCAATCCTTATCAAAATCCCAATGGCATTCTTTAGAGATACAGAAAAAACAATTCTAAAATTCACATGGAATCACAGAATATCCCCAAAAGCCAAAGCACTCTTGAGCAAGAAGAACAAACTTGGAGGCATAACACTGCCTGACTTCATAATATATTACAAAGTTACAGTAAGCAAAACAATATGGTACTGGTGTAAACACAGACATATAAACAAATGGAAAAGAGTACAGAGTCAAGAAATAAATCCATGGATCTACAGTCAACTGATATTTTTCAATTTTTTAAATTAAAAAGTTTTATTTAGGTATAGTTGATTTACAATTTTATTAATTTCAGTTATAGAACATAGTGATGTAAAATTTTTATAAATTCCACTTATATTTATTATAAAACATTGGTTATATTCCCTGTGCTGTACAAAATATTTTTGTAGCTTATTTATTTTATACAAAGTAGTTTGCACCATTTAATGCCCTACCCCTATTTTGCCCTTCCCTCCTTTCCTCTCACCACAAACAAACTGCTAGTTTCTTCTCTATATCTGTGAGTCAGTTTCTTTTTTGTTATATTCACTAGTTTTTTAAATTTTTGTTTTATATTTTAGATTGTTTTATTTTTATGGACACACAAAGTTTGTAATATAAGTGGTACATATAGTATTTGTTTTGTCTGACCTATTTTACTAAGCATAATACCCTCCAAGTCCATCCATGTTGTTGCAATGGCAAAATTTCATTCTTTTTTATGGTTGAGTAGTATTCCATTCTATTATATATACACATACAATGGAATACTACTATATATCTATATATCTATACATACATATATATATATATATATATATATATATATATATATACACACACACACACATTGCACAACATCATCTTTATCCATTCATCTGTTGATGGATAATTAGGTTCCATCCATATCTTGGCTATTGTAAATAAAGCTGCTATGGACATTGGGGTGTGTATCTTTTCAGATTCATGTTTTCATTTTCTTGGGATGTATACTCAGGAGCAAAATTGCTGCATCATATGCTAGTACTGTTTTTAGTTTTTAAAGGAAACTCCATACTGTTTTCCCAGTGGCTGCACCAATTTTTTACATTCACACCAACAGTGTACAGGATTCCCTTTTCTCCACATCCTTGGCAACATTTGTTATTTGTGGTCATTTTAATGATGACCATTCTCTCAGCTGTGAGGTGATACCTCACTGTGGTTTTGATTTGCATTTCTCTGTTGATTTACAAGGTTGAGCATTTTTTCATATGCCTGTTTTGTCCATCAGGTTTTCTGTCCAATTTTAATTGTGTTGTTTGGGTTTTTGTTTTTGTTTTTTTGATACTGAGTTGTATGAGTGGTATATATTTTTTGGATATTACCCCCTTAACAATCATGTGATTGGCAAATATTTTCTCCCATTCAGTAGGTTGTCTTTTCATCTTGTTGATGGTTTCCTTTGTTATCCAAAAGCTTTTAAGTTTAATTAGGTCCCATTTGTTTGTTTTTGCTTTTATTTCCTTTGCTTTAGGAGAGAGATCCAAAAAAATATTGCTCAATTTGTGTGAAAGAGTGTTCTGCCTATGTTTTCTTCTAGGAGTTTTTTGGTTTTCGATGTTACACATAGGTCTTTAATCATTTTGAGTTTATTTTTGTATATGGTATGAGAAAATGTTCTAAATTAATTCTTTCATATGTAAGTGTGCAGGTTTCCTGGAACCACTTATTGTGTTTTCTCCATTGTATATTCTTGCCTTCTTTGTCATAGATTAATTGACCATAAGTGCATGGGTTTACTTCTGGGCTCTCTATTCTGTTCTATTGACTATGTGTCTGTTTTTGTGCTAGTACCATACTGTTTTGTTCTATTTTTTAACATCTTTTTTTTTTTTACATCTTTATTGGAGTATAATTGCTTTACAATGGTGTGTTAGTTTCTGCTTTATAACAAAGTGAATCAGTTATACATATACATATGTTCCCATATCTCTTCCCTCTTGCGTCTCCTTCCCTCCCACCATCCCTATCCCACCCCTCCAGGCGGTCACAAAGCACCGAGCTAATCTCCCTGTGCTATGTGGCTGCTTCCCACTGGCTATCTACCTTACGTTTGGTAGTGTATATATGTCCATGCCTCTCTCTCGCTTTGTCACAGCTTACCCTTCCCCCTCCCCATATCCTCAAGTCCATTCTCTAGTAGGTCTGTGCCTTTATTCCTGTCTTACCCCTAGGTTCTTCATGACATTTTTTTTTCTTAAATTCCATATATATGTGTTAGCATACGGTATTTGTCTTTCTCTTTCTGACTTGCTTCACTCTGTATGACAGACTCTAGGTCCATCCACCTCATTACAAATAGCTCAATTTCGTTTCTTTTTATGGCTGAGTAATATTCCATTGTATATATGTACCACATCTTTATCCGTTCATACGATGATGGACACTTAGGTTGTTTCCATCTCTGGGTTGCTGTAAATAGAACTGCAATGAACATTTTGGTACATGACTCTTTGTGAATTATGGTTTTCTCAGGGTATATGCCCAGTAGTGGGATTGCCGGGTCATATGTATTTTTTAACATCTTTATTGGAATACAGTTGCTTTACAATGTTGTGTTAGCTTCTGCTGTATAACAAAGTGAATCAGCTATATATATATATATATATATATACATATATCCCCATATCCCCTCCCTTTTGTGCCTCTCTTCCACCCACCCTATCCCACACCTCTAGGTGGTCATAAAGAACTGAGCTGATCTCCCTGTGTGATGCAGCTGCTTCCCACTAGCTACCTATTTTACATTTGGTAGTGTATATATGTCAATGCTACTCTCTCACTTCATCCCAGCTTACCCTTCCCTCTTTCCATGTCCTCAAGTCCATCCTCTATGTCTACATCTTTATTCCTGTTCTGCCCCTAGGCTCATCAGAACCTTTTTTTTTTTTTAATTTTAGATTCCATATATATGTGTTAGCATACGGTATTTGATTTTCTCTTCCTGACTTACTTCACTCTGTATGACAGACACTAGGCCCACCCACCTCACTACAAATAACTCAATTTTGTTTCCTTTTATGGCTGAGTAACATTCAATTGTATATACGTGCCACATCTTCTTTACCCATTCATCTGTGAACGGACAGTTTGGTTGTTTCCATGTCCTAGCTATTGTAAATAGTGCTGCAGTGAATATTGTGGTACATGAATCTTTTTGAATTATGGTTTTCTCAGGGTATATGCCCAGCAGTGGGATTGCTGGGTCATATTGTAATTATATTTTTAGTTTTTATAAGGAACCACCATACTGTTCTCCATAGTGACTATATCAATTTACATTCCCACCAACAGTGCAAGAGGGTTCCCTTTTCTCCACACCCTCTCCAGCATTTACTGTTTGTAGATTTTTTGATGATGGCCATTCTGACCGATGTGAGGTGGTACTACATTTTAGTTTTGATTTGCATTTCTCTAATGATTAGTGAGGTTGATCATCCTTTCATGTGTTTGTTGGCAATCTGTATATCTTCTTTGGAGAAATGTCTATTTAGGTCTTCTGCCCATTTTTGGATTCAGTTGTTTGTTTTTTTGTTATTGAGCTGCATGAGCTGCTTGTATATTTTGGAGATTAATCCTATGTTAGTTGCTTCATTTGCAAATATTGTCTCCTATTCTGAGGGTTTTCTTTTCATCTTGTTTATGGTTTCCTTTGCTGTGCAAAAGCTTTTAAGTTTCATTAGGTCCCATTTGTTTATTTTGTTTTTATTTCCATTTCTCTAGGAGGTGGGTCAAAGAGGATCCTGTTGTGATTTATGTCATAGAGTGTTCTGCCTATGGTTTCCTCTAACAGTTTGATTGTGTCTGGCCTTACATTTAGGTCTTTAATCAATTTTGAGTTTATTTTTGTGTATGGTGTTAGGAAGTGTTCTAGTTTCATTATTTTACATGTAGCTGCCCAGTTTTCCCAGCACCACTTATTGAAGAGGCTGTATTTTCTCCATTGTATATTCTTTCCTCTTTTATCAAAGCTAGGTGACCGGGCTTCCCTGGTGGCGCAGTGGTTGAGAGTCCGCCTGCCAATGCAGCGGACATGGGTTCGTGCCCCAGTCCGGGAAGATCCCACATGTCGCAGAGTGGCTGGGCCCGTGAGCCATGGCCACTGAGCCTGTGCGTCCGGAGCCTGTGCTCCACAACGGGAAAGGCCACAACAGTGAGAGGCCCGCATACCGCAAAAAAAAAAAAAAAA
>NW_020837992.1:16446309-16453409 GCF_003676395.1 Aethalodelphis obliquidens | reverse complement strand
AGGTGACCATATGTGCATGGGTTTATCTCTGGGCTTTCTATCCTGTTCCATTGATCTATATTTCTGTTTCTGTGCCAGTACCATATGGTCTTGATTACCGTAGCTTTGTAGTATAGTCTGAAGTCAGGGAGCTTGATTCCCCCAGCTTCATTTTTCTTTCTCAATTATGTGTTTCTGTACATACTGTGAAATTTTTTGTTCTACTTCTGTGAAAAATGTCAATGGTATTTGATAGGTACTACACTGAATCTGTAGATTGCTTTCAGTAGTATAGTCATTTTCACAATGTTGATTCTTCCAATCCAAGAAAATGGTACATCTCTTCATCTGTTTGTATCATCTTTAATTTCTTTCATCAGTGACTTAGAGTTTTCTGCATACAGGTCTTTTTTCTCCTTAGGTAGGTTTATCCATAGGTATTTTATTCTTTTTGTTCCAATGGTAAATGGGAGTGTTTCCTTAATTTCTCTTTCAGATTTTTCATCATTAATATATAGGAATACAAGAGATTTCTGTGCATTGATTTTGTATCCTGCTACTTTACCAAATTCATTGATTAGCTCTAGTAGTTTCCTGGTAGCATCTTTGCTATTCTCTATGTATAGTATCATGTCATCTGCAAACAGTGACAGTTTTACTTCTTCTTTTCCAATTTGGATTCCTTTTCTTTCTTTCTCTTCTCTGATTGCTGTGGCTAAAACTTCCAAACCCTATGTTGAATAATAGTGGTGAGAGTGGGCAACCTTGTCTTGTTCCTGATCTTAGAGGAAATGGTTTCAGTTTTTCACCATTGAGAATGATGTTGGCTGTGGGTTTGTCATATATGGCCTTTACTATGTTGAGGTATGTTCCCTCTATGCCTACTTTCTGGAGAGTTTTTATCATAAATGGGTGTTGAATTTTGTCAAAAGCTTTTTTTTTGCATCTATTGAGATTATCATGTGGTTTTTATCCTTCAGTTTGTTAATATGGTGTATCACATTGATTGATTTGCATATATTGAAGAATCCTTGCATTCCTGGGATAAACCCCACTTGATCATGGTGTATGATCCTTCTAAGGTGCTGTTGGATTCTGTTTGCTAGTATTTTGTTGAGGATTTTTGCATCTATGTTCATCAGTGATATTGGCCTGTAGTTTTTTTGTGACATCTTTGGTTTTGGTATCAGGGTGATGGCCTCGTAGAATGAGTTTGGGAGTGTTATTCCCTCTGTTATATTTTGGAAGAGTTTGAGAAGGATAGGTGTTAGCTCTTCTCTAAATGTTTGATAGAATTCGCCTGTGAAGCCATCTGGTCCTGGGCTTTTGTTTGTTGGAAGATTTTTAATCACAGTCTCAATTTCAGTGCTTGTGATTGGTCTGTTTATATTTTCTATTTCTTCCTGGTTCAGTCTCAGAAGGTTGTGCTTTTCTAAGAATTTGTCCATTTCTTCCAGCTTGTCCATATTATTGGCATATAGTTACTTGTAGTAATCTCTCATGTTCCTTTGTATTTCTGCAGTGTCATTTGTTACTTCTCCTTTTTCATTTCTAATTCTATTGATTTGAGTCTTCTGTCTCTTCTTCTTGATGAGTCTGGCTAATGGTTTATCAACTTTGTTTATCTTCTCCAAGAACCAGCTTTTAGTTTTATTAATCTTTGCTACTGTTTCCTTCATTTCTTTTCATTTATTTCTGATCTGATCTTATGATTTCTTTCCTTCTGCTAACTTTGGGGTTTTTTTGTTGTTGTTCTTCTTCTTTCTCTAATTGCTTTAGGTGTAATGTTAGGTTGTTTATTTGAGATGTTTCTTGTTTCTTGCAGTAGGATTGTATTGGTATAAACTTCCCTCTTAGAACTGCTTTTGTTGCATCCCATGGGTTTTGAGTCATTGTGTTTTCATTGTCATTTGGTTCTCAGTATTGTTTGATTTCCTCTTTGATCTCTTCAGTGATCTCTTGGTTATTTAATAGTGTATTATTTAACCTCCATGTGTTTGTATTTTTTCCAGTTTTTTTCCGGTAATTGATATCTAGTCTCATAATGTTGTGGTCAGAAAAGATACTTGATATGATTTTAATTTTCTGAAATTTACCAAGGCTGATTTGTGACCCAAGATATGATCTATCCTGGAGAATGTTCCATGAACACTTGAGAAGAAAGTGTATTCTGTTGTTTTTAGATGGAATGTCCTATAAATATCAATTAGTCAATTTCTCTAATGTGTCATTTAAAACTTGTGTCTCCTCATATATTTTCTTTTTGGATGATCTGTCCATTTGTCAGTGAGGTGTTAAAGTCCCCCACTTTTATTGTGTTACTGTCAATTTCCTGTTTTATAGCTGTTAGCATTTGCCTTATGTATTGAGGTGCTCCTATGTTGGTTGCATACATATTTATAATTGTTATTTCTTCTTGGATTGATCCCTTGATCATTTTGTAGTGTCCTTCCTTGTCTCTTGTAACATTCTTTATTTTAAAGTCTATTTTCTCTGATATGAGTATTGCTACTCCAGGTTTCTTTTGATTTCCATTTGCATGGAATATCTTTTTCCATCCCCTCCCTTTCAGTCTGTATGTGTCCCTAGGTCTGAAGTGAGTTTCTTGTAGGCAACATATATATGGGTCTTGTTTTTGTATCCTTTCAGCCCGTCTATGTCTTTTGGTTGGAGCATTTATTCCATTTACATTTAAGGCAATTATTGATATGTATGTTCCTATTACCATTTTCTTAATTGTTTTGGGTTAGTTTTTATAGGTCTTTTCCTTCTCTTGTGTTTCCTGCCTTTAGCATTTGTTGTAAAGCTGGTTTGTTGCTGCTGAATTCTCTTAACTTTTGCTTGTCTGTAAAGTTTTTATTTTCTCTGTTGAATCTGAATGATATTCTTGCTGGGAGAGTAATCTTGGTTGTACGTTTTTCCCTTTCATCACTTTAAATATGTCCTGCCAGTCACTTCTGGCTTGCAGATTTTCTCCTGAAAGATCAGCTGTTAACTTTATACCATACTGTTTTGATTACTGTAGCTTTGTAATATGGTCTGAAGCCATGGAGCCTGATCCTTCCAGCTCTGGTCTTCTTTCTCCAGATTGTTTTGGCTATTCATGTCTTTTTTGTTTCCATAGAAAACTGTGAATTATTTTTTTTAGTTCTGTGAAAAATATCATTGGTATTTTGATAGGGATTGCATTCAATCTATAGAGATTACCTTGGATAGTATGGTCATTTTAATAATACTGATTCTTCCTATTCAAGAAACAGTATAAGTTTCTATCTTTTTGTGTCATCTTCAATTTCTTTCATCAGTTTCTTATAGTTTTTCAAGTACTGGTCTTTTACCTCTTAAGGTAGGTTTATTCCTAGATATCTCATTCTTTTTGATGTTGTGGTAAATGGGACTGTTTCCTTAATTTCTCTTCCTGATAGTTTATTGTTAGTATATAGAAATGCAACAGAGTTCTATATATTAATTTTGTATCCTGCAACTTTGCCAACTTAATTGATGAGCTCTAGTACAATAGAGCTTTTTTGGTGGCATCTGCAAAAATTCTAAACACAATTTTAGCAAATTAAATCCAATGATGTATAAGAGGATAATAACTCATGATCAATTGGAGTTTTCCAGGAATGCAAGATTGTTTTAACATTTCAAAATCAGTCACTGTATTTCCTCATTCACCATATTAACAGACTAATAAAGAAAACCTATATAATTTTTTCAATAAATGCAAACAAAGCATTGATAAAACCTATCATCTATTCCTTATAAAAAAAATCAGCAAACAAGGAATTCTTTCTCAAACCAGTAAAGGGCATCTACAGAAAACCTACACCTAATGGTGAAAGAATGAATATTTACCCCCAAGATTAATAATAAGACAAAGATGTCTGCTATCATCCCTTCTATTCAACATTGTTCTGGATGTTCAAACCAGTGTAGTAAGGTAAGAAAAACAAATGGAAGGTATCCATATTGGAAAAGAAGAGTAAAACTTTTTAAATTCAGAGACAGCATGAACATCTCTGTAAAAAGCCCTATGAAATCTATCAAAATATTACTAGGATTAATAAGTGAGTTTAGCAAAGTTGCAGGATAGAAAATCAATATGTAAATATCAATTTTTATTTCTATATACAATCATTCAACAATTGGAAATTGAAATTTAAGAAAACATGTAAATAGTAATAAAAATATAAAATACTTAGGGATAAATTTTACAAAAGCTGTGCAAGGCCTGTACATTGAAAAATATAAAGCATTGCTGAGAAAAATTAGAGTTCTAAATGGAGGTTTACCATGGTCATGGTGGGAAAGCTCAATTTTATTAGATACCAATCCTCCCCAAATTTATTTATAGATGAAATGTTATCCAAATCAAAATTTCAGCAAGTTTCTTTGTAGACACTGACAAACTGATTCCAAAATTCATATGGAAAAGCAAAAAATCTAGAATAGACAATTCAACTTCAAAATAAAAGAACAAAGTTAGAGGATAAATACTATCAGATTTCAAGATTTATTATAAAGCCACAGTAATTGAGACAATGTTTTATCAGTGTCAATATAGACACATAGATCAGTGATTCAGAACAGTGAGTCCAGAAATAGACTCCCATTTCTACTGTAAACTGATTTTTGACAAATATGCAAAGGCAATTCAGTAGAGAAAAGATAGTCTTTTCTACAAATTGTGCTGAATCATTCGTAATTAGATATCCATATACAAAGAAAAATAAAATTTAATCCATTTTTGCACTGTATACCAAAATTACATTAAAATGGATTATATACCTAAATGTAAAAGCTATACAACTTTTAGAATAAAACAGGAGAAAAATCTTTGTGTCCTTGAGTTAGGTAAAGATTTAAAAATATGACATCAAAAGGATCATCCATTTAGTAAGAAATGAATAAACTGGACTTCATCAAAAAAAGAAGAAGAAGAAAAAAGGAAGGTTCTCTTTGAGAGATACTAATAAGAAAATGAAAAGACAAGCCACAGACTGGGGGAACACACTTGTAAGGCATGTATCTGATAAAGGACTTGTATCTGGATATATAAAGAACTCCCACAACTCAATAATAAGAAAATAAACAACCCAACAAGAATGGCCATTTATCAAAGACATATAGATGGCACATAAGCACATGAAGAGATGCACAACATCATTAGTCATTAGGGAAATGCAAGTTAAATCCATAATGAGATATTGTTACATACCTTTTAAAATGGCTAAACTAAAAAAATTTAAAAAAAAGATTTACTATATCAAGTACTGGAAAGGATGTGGAGTAGCTGGAACTCTTATAGACTGCTGGTGGGAATGTTAAATGGTGCAACCACTTTGGAAAACAGTTTGGCAACTTCTTAAAAAGTTAAAAATACAACTACCATGTGAGCTAGCTATTCCACTCCCAGGTATTTACCCAAGAGAAATGGAAAGCATATATCTATACAATCAGTTACACATGAATTTTCATAGCAGTTTAATCTGCAATAGTCCCAAACTTGAAACAACCCAAACGTCCATCAACAGATGAATGGTTAAACAAACTGTCATATATGCATACAATGAAATACTATTCAGCAATAAAAAGTAATAAACCATTGATCAAACAACATGACTGAATCTCAAAAAAAATTATGCAAGTGATAGAAGACAAAAAAGAATAAATACTAATATTACTTACACAAAATTTCAGGAGACAATTAATATATTGTGACAGAAATCATATCTGTAGTTTCTGATAATGGGGGTTAGAGTAGTGGAAGGGAAGAATTGCCCAGAGGCAGGAGGAAATTCTTGGGAGTGATGAATGTGTTCATTTTCTTTATTGTGGTGATGCTATTATGGCAAAAGTGACCAAATTGTGCATTTTAAGTAGGTTTAGCTCATCGTATGTCAACTAAACATTAGTAACTGTTTTGTCGAAAAAGAGAATCTCTGGGATGGGAGTCCAGTTATACATAGTTTTATTCTTTTTTATTAAAGTATAATTGATTTACAATATTATATTAGTTTCAGGTGTACAATATTGTGTATACATATTTTTTAAATGTTATATAAATGAGAGGAGGTAACTACTGATTTAAGATGGGGAAGGCTGGAGAAGGAGAAATGATGACTCTCCTAGAGAGTTTACCTGAGTTCCCTTGACAACCACAGTGCAATGGCAGCCTGGCAGTGTCTTGTCACAATGCACCTCTGATGCTCAGCTGCAGTCCCTTGCCTGGAACCCCTGGCAATGCTTTTTGGCCTTGTGACTTTTTTAACATCATGTTTCTATGCTTCTTATGATTTCACTTGTAGCTCCCCAATTTTAGTCTGTCATAGAACAGTTGCTTAGATACCTAGCTGGTTATCATCTCTCCTCTAAACATACTCACTGGAACAGACAACAATACATTTAGAATTGTGAAATTGCAAAAAAAATTTTTATATCCAGTAAGGTCATAAGATAGGTACGTGAGGGATCCCCCCAGCCCTCACTCACAGCTTCCAGAGAAGGAAGATGGTTTGTTCGCTTCTTCATGGAAATCAGGAAAAGACAATTTTACCACCTCGTGGTAGAGATATAAGCTTTTATTTTTCTTCAAAGCTGTTAAGACAAATATTTATCCTCCAATAAGTCCTCCACAAAAATGATTGTAGGAGGAATGCCCTATCTTTGTGAAGTGTGCTCAGGTGTGGTAAAGAGCCTGTGAGACGCACTGAAGCCTCGAATAACCTCCAGGTGTGACTCATGACTGCATGAATGACTCCACTGGAGAAAACCTAGGGACCATATTTAGGCTTTGCGAAATTCTTGAGCAAGAAGCGGAAGGCCCAAGGATCCTGTGAAGAGGGCTTTGGATAAGATGAGGTCTGAGAAGAGACTGGCCAGCTATACCCATACTATATTGATTGGGATCTGGACCTTCTGATCTGAATCTCTGGCCCTGACTGGGCCCCCAACTGTGGGACTCGAGGGACATTGTTCCAGCTAATGATTAAGAACTCTCCAGACAATAGGGGCTTCTTAGATAATGGGTGAATTTCCAGGATGTCCGGCCCCCTTCCGAGAAGGAGGGAGATAACAAAATGTAAAAAAGGTGTCTGTCAAAGACCAATCAGGCAGCT